>NC_069501.1:263139061-263201561 GCF_027579735.1 Bombina bombina | reverse complement strand
TGCTTTGAATCTAGGAGCCAGCTCAACAACTTAGGAGACAGGTTTTTGTTTTTTGTTTTTTTTAACTTTTTTTTTTTTTTTTTTTAAACTTTAATTTTTATTGAGGGTAAAAGATGCATACACGTAATAGTACAGGAGATACATATAAGGTTATACATTTAGCAATCTATATGACAATAAGGTAATGTATACGTATAACATATATAACTTGGACCCTCAGTTTTCTATCTCCTCCAAACAGATAGGGCCACTTTTGGACCACTCATGAAATCATTAGGATCTATAGAAGGAGGTTTATAGTATTATTAGGCCACTTATGGGCCCCAAAACTTATCAACCGTCAACATATCAAACATGAAAATAAATTTATAAACTTTGGATGTAACCATATGGGACTGGAAAGAACCATAGGTGCAGTTCAGCTAGATATTTACAATCATATATGTTTTAAAAATTCAGAGCAGTAGAGGGCAATCTGCAATAACTTATTTGCAATAGTAATGCATATGGCACAACATTAAAATAGGGAACCATCTAATATCTACCTATAGGCCAAATATTTACTTATGGCAAAAGAGGGTATACATCTAATTAGTGTGTATGTGAAAGATCAAAACAATAACCCCTGATCCAGTGAAGTTTTGAGGACATGCACGGTTATATACACATTTGAAGGAGGACTGAATAAATAAGAAAGGCAGCTTCACATTTTAAAAAACAAACAAAAAAAAAAACAACTCAACTGTGCACACAATAATAGCTAACTACAATATCAGTCGTGCCCAAATAAATCACCAAATTATTTTTGCAATATTTTTACATATTTGAGATATATGAAGCATATAATGAAACCTCAGGGTTTGAAATTTTAAATCAGTGGGTTATGGTATATATAAGGTTGCTCATTAAAACTTCCTTGTGTTATATTCATCATCTGCCAATCAGGGTAAAAGACAAAATCACATAGGAGCATGGTAAAGAAAATGTATGGTGTTTTACTTTCCTATAGCCGGTATAAATAACATATTGAATATCAGCAATACAGAATGGTTGGTGACATACATGAACAATAAATTAGTACAGACTAAGCTAGTAATTTAAATGAAGGTACACTTAGCTCTCTCGTGTAACATAATGGACATTCCCCTTACAGGTATCAACTTGCATGACGAACACAGAGCGCTAATAGACATAGTGGTGGGGAGAAATGAATTTGAGACATAGGTCTAAAAAACAATATGTCCCGGAGTGTGGGAGTCAATAGCAAGTTGTCCCCAAGTGTTTACTTGACTCCTATCCAGCTGGATAACGTGTTACCCCACTCCTGATCTGGGACACAGGGACAGATCAAAAAGTTCACTGAGATACCTCACAAGCGTGGATGTGGCCCTGGCCTCGGGCTCATATAATGTGTAGCGAGCTCCCTCAAATTCGTGTAGCCGCTGCTTCAAGATGGGACCTAATAGTCCACCACGGGTGAGCTGCGCCCTCCCGCCTGTACCGGCTCCCAGCATCTGTGGGCTCCGGCTAGGGATGGGCGAATGTGCAAATTTTCGAATTTCGAATGTAGAACGAATGTTATTACCGAAATTCGAATTCTAAATTCGAATGTCGATAAGAACGAACATTCTTAAAAATTCGAAAATCGAATGTTATTTACAGTTTTCGAATGTCACTTTCGAATTCGAATGTTTATAATTATATCGAATGTCTACATTCGAAATTCGAATTTTTCGAATTCGAATATAAATTCGAATTTTTTGAATTCGAATATAAATTCGAATTTTTCAAATTCGAATATTGCATAATTCGAATATTACATTTAAAAGCATTAGAAATACTATTACAATCTAAATTCAAATTTTTCGAATTCGAATACACGTATTGCATAATTCGAATATTACATTTAAAGAAAAAGCATTAGAAATACTATTACAATCTAAATTCGAATTTTTCGAATTCGAATACACGTATTGCATAATTCGAATATTACATTTAAAGAAAAAGCATTAGAAATACTATTACAATCTAAATTCGAATTTTTCGAATTCGAATATTGCATAATTCGAATATTACATTTAAAGAAAAAGCATTAGAAATACTATTACAATCTAAATTCAAATTTTTCGAATTCGAATACACGTATTGCATAATTCGAATATAACATTTAAAGAAAAAACATTAGGAATACTATTACAATCTAAATTCGAATTTTTCAAATTCGAATATTACATTTAAAGAAAAGCATTAGAAATACTATTACAATCTAAATTCGAATTTTTCGAATTCGAATACATGTATTGCATAATTCGAATATTACATTTAAAGAAAAAGCATTAGAAATACTATTACAATCTAAATTCGAATTTTTCGAATTCGAATACACGTATTGCATAATTCGAATATTACATTTAAAGAAAAAGCATTAGAAATACTATTACAATCTAAATTTGAATTTTTCGAATTCAAATATTGCATAATTCGAATATTACATTTAAAGAAAAAGCATTAGAAATACTATTACAATCTAAATTCGAATTTTTCGAATTCGAATATTTTCGAATGTAATCGTAAAATTCGAAACCGAACATTCGAAAATCGAATGTTAGAATGTTATGTAAACATTCGAAATTCGATTCGAACGAACAAATGTGTTAAAATTCGTGCCGTTTTTCGAATGTTGCGAAACATTCGCCCATCCCTAGCTCCGGCTCTGAGTGAACAGCACCTCCACCAAACGATCTCTCCTCCTGTTGTGTCCGCGTCTCAGGCCTGGGATCTGGGAGCTGGGCTGATTGGTAAGTGAAGTCCAGGTTACAATCTCACGGCTCATCTTAGCAGCTCCTGTTCCCTGCGCACCACTGCCATCTGTGTCATGCAACGATATGGAGTTTCTATTGCCCTGTGGGATTGTCGCTGCATACTCTGCCTGGTATATTATTTCAACGACCTCTGGTTTGATGCGGTGGGAATCCACTTGTAAGGTTGATTTTTCCTCTGGGTTAAGCAATTTCAATGACACTTTGTTGCAGGCGCTCCCCCATTCAAAGTGCAGGGTCTCTGTAAGACATATAAGGAAATCTTGGAATATACGTTCTACCTCCCCCAAAAGGGATACATGTCTCGGTTCCATTATCTATTGAAAGTTTGTAATGTTTGCTGCGTCTGACGGTTCACTGGTACAGATATTTAAAAGTTATACAGCGTATCTAGCTGTTAATCCTAAGTCCATAGGAATATAGGGAGGGCGAAATGAAGGCCTAGGCCACTAAATGACCTCCGCTACGCACTTCATCAATTAAGGTGTTCCGGGCTGAAATCTCTCTCAAAAAAATAGTGTGATCTGCTCAGTAAATCTCGGACTACCCTTTAATGCCAAGTAGTGCCCAAGATCACCAATCTTCTGAGTAATAAATAGCGGATTTATAAACTCTTCTGCTCAGCCATAAAAAATAGCAGCCATCTCTGCTGCTAGTTAGACACGCCCCCCGACAGGTTTTTGTTTTAATTACATATAAAACAAATTAAACTTGTTACAATTTCCAATATTCATTAAACTTTTTTTTTTTTTTCCTGAGGGTTCCAACTGATCTGCGGGAAATTTAAAGGTCAATATCAAAGAAGAGTAGTAAAGATACAGTGCTAAGATTTTTCATACAAAAGTAAAACTTTATAGATGGTAAAGGATATTTTTTGTGCACATTCCAATGATATAACTATTATTGTTCATACAGGGGTTGAGCTCATAGTTAACCATGTGTTTAACCCCTTTGTAGGGCTTAAACACAGAAACATGAAATAGTGTAATGAAATGATATAGCACTGTTATGTCCCTTTAAGCTAACTTTTTTTTTTTTTTAAACTGCAATTATTTGTAAAAATATTTTATATGCAAAAAACATTAATGGTTCCATACCCCTTTTATTGCTACCTTGGTATAAAATACAGTTGTAAATGACATTTGATGATGTACAACTAACTTTGCTGGCATTATGTACATCCTATTTGAAGTAAGATGCTGTCTGTTTTGAAAAAATCCCAAAAGTTCAGAAAATTGTACCTTTTGTTAAGTCATTGGCTCCTTTATCTTTCACTGCTGAGTATTTCTAACTTATTGATATATTGCTGCAGATAGACATTGCTGTAAGCCATGTATCTGTATTTCCTCTCTAATGCAAATGCACAAGTGTACCACCCCCTTCTCACACACAATCTAGAGCCCAGGAATGAAGTGGTTTCTCATGCAGGGGGTAGCATGCGGTAGATGACCTGAGAGCAGGACTTTTACGGAAACTCATAGCGGCCAGCCTGAGACGTAACTGCAGCCAAACTGCATCCAGACTGATGAGAGGAGCAGGAGCAGAGCTCAGCAGCACAGGATTACAGACAGATTATTCCTACCCAGGCCCAAGAGAACACTGAGCTCACCTTTACACCCCAGCCTCCCAACAGTTAACATTCCTCTCAGTCCTCTGAGTCCTGACAATTTGTAGTCAAGAAATATATAGCCACTAAGGCTAAGCCGCTGCCACAACTGACATCCCTTTCCTCTCCTCCCCAAATTACTTACCGGTCCAGGCTTCAATTTACAGTCACGGGCAGGGCAGGCACCAGGCACGACGCGCTAGAGACAGTCCTCAGGCTCTGGCTCTTCCCCCACTTATTGCTCCCTCAGTCCCTCCTGACCTGCGCGCTGGGAGTGGGAGGAGTTAGGACCCGCCTGCGCCGTGCTAGTGGTGTAAACTGTAGAGTCGGATAAACAGTAGATTACATTTACACACATTTACAGGAGGCGCCGGCGGCACAGACTGAGACTCACAGACCGTGACGACTCAGACGACACTGACAAAGTGACAAACAATGGAAGTTCACACTTGCATTGATTGAGACTGAGAGTGACTCAAGACAGAACAGCAGGGTTGCTAAAATCGCCGCTGGAGTCTGGGACTGTCACAACAGTCTACTGTCTGGTGGAGGCTTTTGCGCCCCCCATAATTTTGCGCCCGGGGCAACTGCCCCTGTGGCCCCTACCCACGCTACGCCACTGGTTGATTGCGAGCGTTTGAGGGGGTGAGAGAATGGAGGTATGTTGAGAGCTGATTTCGTCTCTGATGCAGTCGATTTTGTTATTGAAGTGGCTGTCAAAGTCTTGAGCTGACAGAGAAGTTGTATTTGGTGGTGGGGGTGGGCGGAGAAGAGTATTGAAAGTGTAGAACAGACATTTTTGGTTTGAAGAAAGAGTAGAGATAAGATTAGAGAAGTAATGTTGCTTATAGAGATTAAGGGCAGAATAGTAGATTAAAAAAAAACCTAAAAAAAAAAAAGATATGCCCTATGAAAAAAAGTCCAGAAGGGGTTTTTAAAATGGTGAAAGTTTCTGAAACAGAAAATTTTAAAAATCATGCAAAAATATAGTTGATATGAGTTTTCTCATGGTTTAGAACAACATCAGATTCTCTTAAAGTAAATATTTGGTAGAACTATGTGAAGCCAAAAAACAAAACACATAATAAGCAGGTTGTCTAATCGATTTCAAATGGATTGTAATGCACTAAAACTAGAAACTCTTTGAAAAAAGCTACAAAGCATATCACAGGGCTTGTCTAATGGACTGGAAAAGCCCTCAATGTCTCTTTCAGACCTCACCAACTTACATTAATGTAGCATGCAAGCGACCTATAATGTATCACTTCTAGCCTATAAGTATTATCAAAAACATGTAGAGAAAAAAATCATTATATATTTTATTATATTTATATATTCAAAACATGCATTGGTTATGTAACAAAGGCTGCTCCTGCTCTGTCTTTTTGTTTCTCTTCAAAAGAAGGATGGGAATGATACAAAAAGTCAATTTTGCCTGAATGGGTAAGAATGCACTTCCAAATGCTCTTGCCATTGAGAAGAGACTGAAGTGTTGTTTGTATGATGAATACTAGTAAACAAGCTGCAGGGAGGAGGAGCTAAAGACTTAGGGCTAGATTACAAGTGGAGCGCTAAATGATTTGCCCATTTGCTGGAGTGGCTGGTTATTGCTATCGTGACCTTGCGGTAGCAATTAGTACTCCGAAAATTAACTAGTGATTAAATCTCTGGTTAATTTTCTAAAAGTGCCCCAAATGCCCCAAAAATAAAGGGCATTCTAGTTTTTTTATTAAATAGAAATATAGTAAGTTGGTGGGATTGGGGTATTAGAAAAAAAATGGTGGTCTATGGGAACTGTGTGTTCCCATAGACCGCAATGTAAATATATATGGAGCCTATGGAAGTGTGCTCTTGCTATTAACTTGTAATAACAGTGCACATTATCGTGCACTAATATTACAAAGTGGAGCGCTAATATCACTTGCCACCAATCAGCAAGCATTACCCAGGTGCTGAACCAAAAATGACCCAACTCCTAACTTTACATTTCTGCTTTTTCAAATAAAGATAGCGAGAGAACGAAGAAAATTTGATAATAGGAGTAAATTAGAAAGTTGCTTAAAATTGCATGCTCTATCTGAATCATGAAAGAAAAAAAAATTGGGTTTAGTATCCCTTGAACAGCTTGTTTGCTGCAATTTTTTTTCAATAGCCAAACTCCACCTACCACTTGCTTTATTTGCAGGGTTACCCTTGGGTAGTCTGCAGGGTGCTATTCCAGCTCTGATAAGAAGAAAATCCATTATTTTTATAGATACGTTCATAAAAATGGAGCTAAATAATTAATAAAAGTATATAGTAAAGTTGTTTTACACATTTTATATTAAAATCTCAAGGTGTTTATTCTCCCAATAAGGCTATGAATTGTGTAAAGAGTACAATGCTGTATTATTCTTCAGGTTTGGCAGCAATTTATACAGATGTGCTAAAAAATATGTCAAAGCCAAAGTTCAAAAAGGCAAAACTGCATGACCCTGCAGTGACCTTGCTAAATTACGTACTATGAGTACGTTCCTTATTTGGACAGCGTTATCCCTCAACCAATCAAATATATCTGTTTAACATTGAATATTCAAATCAATTCCGTTTTATTTTCAGTAGACTCTAACTTCAGTTAATAGATGATTTTTAATTATGGGAACATTTTGTTAAAGGTCCTGATTTAATTGCAGTTTAGTATATATTAACCACATATTCTGGGAGGAATTAATGAAAGTAGTAAACAACACAGTCATTATACAATTTGCTGTAAACCATTAGCTAAAAAGGTTAGTTGTGATTGAAGTATTGATTGGTGTAACAGAAGTAGCATTCAAATCTGATGAAGGGTGATAATGTGAGGGTTTTTCTCCAGTGAGGAAATAATCTCCAGATTGTATGTTATTCTTTAAAGGCTCAGTACTGTACTGTAAAGAGATCCTAGGGAAAAGATCTGTGCTTCACTATTACATGAATGGTTTCTATTAATTTCTAGCAAACAGTAACCTTCTAACAAGACATACTATATTCTAGACATCTACACAAACCTCTAAAAATCTACACAAACCACATAGAAACCTAGACACAGTAATCTAAATTTTCCTCCCATTTTATGTGCTCCCAGTGGTCCATTTACCTGCTGGAGTGTATTTAAGTTTGCTAACAATTCCTTTGTATTTATTTTCTTATATGAAATAGCTGCTTTTGCTTGTAGAAACCACAACCTACACTGAACATTTGAGTAACAAATGTATTCTCTGCAAAAAACTACATAAACAGGAGACAATAGTACTAATTAAAGGGACAGTTTAACCTAAAAAAATCTCCCCTTAAATGGACAGTATACACCAGAATATTTATTGTTTTAAAAAAAAGATAATCCCTTTATTACCCATTCCCTAGTTTTGCATAACCAACACAGTTATATTAATATACTTTTTACATCTGTGATTATCTTGTATCTAAGCCTCTGCAAACTGCCCCCTTATTTCAGTTCTTTTGACAGACTTGCATTTTAGCCAATCAGTGCTGGCTCCTAGAACTCCACGTGCATGAGCACAGTGTTATCTATATGAAACACATGAACTAACACCCTGTAGTGGGAAAAACCTGTTAAAATGCCCTGAGATAAGAGGCGGCCTTCAAAGGCTTAGACATTAGCATATGAACCTCCTAGGTTAGGCTTTCAACTAAGAATACCAAGAGAACAAAGCAAAATTGATGATAGAAGTAAATTGGAAAATTGATTCAAATGACATGCCCTATCTGAATAATGAAAATTTGTTTTGGACTAGACTGTCCCTTTATATTTGTTCCTAATGATCCATTTTAATATGAAAATAGCAGATTTTGGGGTAAATGTATCATATGCCCAGCGGACATGATTCGGCATTTAACATTGTACAAGCATTTCTTGTGAAATGCTTGAGCAATGCCGCCTCCTGCACATTCACGGCCAATCAACCACTAGCAGGGGGTGTCAATCATCCGGATCGGATCGGAATGATTGCAGTAGGTGGCAGACAAGTTAAGGAGCAGCGGTCTTATGACTGCTGCTTCCTAACATGTTTCTGGCGAGCTGGAATCTATGGGCGTAGAAAGCATCATCCGCTGCTTATTAAATCTACCCCTATGCTGAAATTATTGGATATATATAAACTGTGTAAACATAACCAGCAAAATAAATTACAACCCAGTGGGAGGTAAGAAAGATAAGCAATAAAATGTTCATTTTCAATTGTTCCCTCTAAGTATTGGGCTTTGGTATACAGACAGAGATAATATAAATAAGTTTGTGTGTACAGAAAGTTATAAAACAAGGAAATCTTTTTTCATGCAAGCTCAATCCATTTTAATTGGTTGTGCTTTCAAACAAATCCCCATCAGCTATTTCATATACACAAATAAACACAAAAGTACATTTTCATAATTTTTTTATACGCAGCTTATATATATATATATGTTACTGAAAACACTTTAAGGTAAAACAATGTTACAGTACAATGTCCTTTTAATCTCACAGTAAAGATAGATAGAAATTTTTATCTGAAATAGCCAGTTGTGCCCAGCCATAATTAGCATTTCAATACCTAATTCTGTTTTGACATAGATAATATTAACAGGCCTGCTTTACCTGCAGGCTCAGCCCATTGTTATGGGCATGTCCTGGAGACAACACGTGCTAGTTTTAATGTACAATACCATCTATTTCAAATACAAAAAATGAAGGAACAATGCCCCACACATTTAATAATCATAGTTTTCAACATTTAAAAAAATTGTATTGTTTGCATAGCTCTGCCATTCCAATTTAACCCCAAATAAGCACATAAAATACTAAAAGCATAACTTAACCAAACGTATTGTTTAAAGGGATAGGAATGTTAAAATTCTACTTCTACTTTGTTCTCTTGGGTACCTTAAAGGGACACTGAACTCAAATTTTTTCTTTCGTGATTCAGATATAGCATGCAATTTTAAGCAAGTTTCTAATTTACTCCTATTATAAAATTTTCTTTATTCTCTTGGTATGTTTGTTTAAAAAACAAGAATGTAAGTTTAGATGCCGGCCCATTTTTGGTGAACAACCTGGGTTGTCCTTGCTGATTGGACAGCAACAATAAACAAGCCCTGTCCATGGTGCTGAACCAAACATTTGCTGGCTCCTTAGCTTAGATGCCTTCTTTTTCAAATAAAGATAGCAAGAGAACGAAGAAAATTTGATAATAGGAGTAAATTAGAAAGTTGCTTAAAATTGCATGCTCTATCTGAATCACAAAAGAAAAAATTTGGGTTCAGTATCCCTTTAAGTACTCTATGGCAGCAGTGTTTTGCAACATTGTATAACAAAGCTACAAATAATGTTACAAAAAAAACTGCTGCCATAGAGTACTAAAGACACGTGCACAATCCTGAGCTCTTATGAGCCTAACTAGTTTTACTTTTCAATAAAAGATACCAAGAGAACAAAGAAAATTTGATTACAGAAGTAAATTGGAAAGTTGTTAAAAATTGCATGCTCTATCTGAATCAAAGTTTAATTTTGTTTTTACTGCATTTAAAAGAGACATAAAAATGTGAATATATTTTTTATATTCTATTAGATCATTTTATTATTGCACAGTTGCTAATATTCCAGAGCAGCAATGCACTAGCAGGACTGAACATATCTGATAACAAAAAAGAAGAATGTGCGTATGTAACCACCAATCACCAACTAGCTCTAAGTAGTGCACGGCTGCACCTGTGCTTATCTAGGTATGCCAAGATAACAAATTACATTTTAAAATAAGTACAGTAAATTGCAAGCTCTATTTGACTCACAAAAGTTTAATGCTGAAATGTAATTCCTTATAATGTTTAGTGCCCCATCTAAATAGGCATCCTGACCCTTTAAAAAAAAAAAAAAAAAGTCTATTGGTTAGCTCACTACACTAGCCTTGGGTTTTATTTCCAATAGATAAACCAACTGAGCAACATTATCAGTTTTTCCTTTAATTAAATAGCTTTAAACCAAAGATTATGTATCTATGAAATCCGTTCTCAAACTGTTGTATATATAATGTTGTATATATAATGGTGTATATATATATATATATATATATATATATATATATATATATATATATATATATATATATATATATATATATATATAATGTGTATTGTCATAAGCTGCTATAGCAGGATAAGCTGTAAGGAACTAGATTTAGTTGCATTTCTAAGACTGAGCAGCGAATATCTATAATTACTAAGCGATTGGTTATATCTCACTTTATATTTTCTTTTTTTGCTTTACTTTGCCATGAAAAAATCTTGCAAGATTAACTTGCATAGAAGCCTCAGATCTTTGCAGAAATATATATTCTTTGTGTGGGAAGCATCATTCATTTTGATGTTTTTCCAGTCTATCGTAAGCAGTTGCTCACTTGCTTTTTTTTTTTTTTTACTTGAAATAACTATACATTGGCCTATATTTATCAAAGTCTGGCGGACCTGATCCGACAGTGCGGATCAGGTCCGCCAGACCTCACTGAATACGGAGAGCAATACGCTCTCCGTATTCAGCATTGCACCAGCAGCTCACAAGACCGCCAGCAGGGGGTGTCAATCAACCCGATCGTACTCGATCGGGTTAATTTCCAGCGATGTCTGTCCGCCTGCTCAGAGCAGGCGGACAGGTTATGGAGCAGCGGTCTTTGTGACCGCTGCTTCATAACTGCTGTTTCTGGCGAGCCTGCAGGCTCACCATAAACACGGGGCATCAAGCTCCATTCGGAACTTGATAGATAGGCCCCATTGACTGTAACTGTATGGATTTAACATGTTAGTCAACAGATTAGAAGGGACAGTGGCTTGTTGAAAAAGACAGGAATTTGCCAATTTAGAGGCTAATAAGTCACTATTGATGCAATACTTTTGTAGATTATATACTGTATGTCAAATTCCATTCTGTTCCAGTTATAAAGCAACATCTGTGTGGTCAATAAGCCAAATAGAGTTTCTAAATTAGGAAATAAATGTACTCTACAATAAAATAGTACATTTGCATTTTAAAATCCTTCATATATTTAATTCAGAAGATTAAAAACTATTAAACCTCAAAGCTTATGAAGTATAAATATTGAAAAACACAGCATACACGGGGTACTGTCTAAAGTGTTCTCAGAGTCCGTCTTAGCAGTCCACAAATGATCATCTAGGGTATTTACCAACAACACCCCTCAATATCCATAGGACTTGGCGCATTGAGGAGTGAGCCTAAGAAACTGTTGCAAGGCACACGTGAGCGACTGGAATGAAGTGTGTGTGCTGAGCGCAGTGCTAAACAGCTAAGAGGTGCGAGACTCTTTACCAAGGAGACAGCGGAGAGCCGAGTCCTGTGGATATCGGAGGGAGTGTTGTCAGTTAATACACCAGATGATCATTTGTGGACTACTAAGACGGACTCTGAGGACTCTTTAGATGGCACCCTGTTTATGCTGTGTTTTGCAATATTTATACTTCCTAAACTTTCAGGTTTTTGTTAGTGTTTTTAATCTTATGAATTAAATTGGTGTCTTTTTAACTACACTTAGGTCTCGATTTATCAAGTTAGGGCGGACAGGGTCTTACATATTCGCCCCTGTCTGCCCCAGCTCGCCTGTGGCGGCAGCCATTCGCTGCCGGAAATTCAGCATTGCAAACAAGCGCTAATTTGCACTCGCGTGCAACACCGCCCCCTGCCCGCGCACAGCCAATCACGTGCAAGGAGGAGCTGTCAATCTCCACAGTCAGACGAGACCGGGGTGATTGAAATTCTCCACCTAAGAGAACTGTAATGCACAATTAGCATTTTAATATCCATATATCAGCAAAAATGCTTCTAGTAAAAACTATAGCTGTTTCAATAGTGAATTTAATTATGCTCTGTGCACCAGCATTTTAAACAGACTAAGAGAGTCTAACGTGCTTGAATCATCTGATAATGACTTAATTTGCATAACTGATGACAACCTCACTGGCTCTGAGCCAGTAGCTGACCTACTCAATAGAGGGCCCTGGGGCAAACATTTTTTGGGGCCCCACAAAGGTGATTAGCTAACAACAGCAATATTATATATGCTGCTCTGTATAATGATTTTGAGGATAGATAGATGGAACCTGCAAAAAAACAAAACAAAAAACATGCAATAAGATTGTACACATTCTGCACACACCTATGTACAGATTGACTAATATGTGCCCCCCAGCCACTGGTAGTTCTGCCCCGTCTCTGAGCAGCTGGAGTATTTAAAATGCTGTTGCACGGATAATATCTAGCTATGCTTCACATGTAAAGAAAAATTGTTTCTATTTAAAGATGTGATTCATCTGTGGATTGTGCATTTCAATTTTGACCAGAATATTCCTTTAAGTTAAACAGTTACCGATATCAGCTGTACCCAGTCAAAACAGCTTATGTCTGCTTAAAAGCACATGCACACAAATATGTAAAGTCTGTAACAGCTGAAGCAAGGTTCATGCAGGTGTGGCCTCTGATTATATCAGTAGTTAATATTTATGACACATATGCTTTCAGTAACATAAGTCAGTTTTGATTTTGAATATAACATAAATTGCAGTACACAGAGTGTAACTTAAGCAGTCTTTTAAATGTATACTGGGTATGTTTGCTCAAAGCTTATGTTATATTGTTTGTTTTTTTCCAATACTTCCAGTTATTCATTAAAAAAAGCACTGTTTTCCAGTTTAGCAACATATACCTCTGAAATCAAGAAACACACTACACGTTTCTATTAGAAGAAAATGGCTACAACTTATCTCATCTTCTTAAAACAGTTCTCACACTGTAATCTGTGAAACTGCTCCAATAAAATGATGCAGCCTCAAAAATGTTTGGTTTCCAAAAGGGATTTCACCTTTGTGACAGGGCTTTCAAAAGGAACGAGGCCTTCTTGACTGTGCTTTCAAATGGGATCCCACCTTCATGACTGGGCTTTTTAAATAGTATCACACCTTCATGACTGGGCTTTCAAATGGGATCCCACCTTCATGACTGGGCTTTCAAATGGGATCCCACCTTCATGACTGGGCTTTTTAAATAGTATCTCACCTTCATG
This sequence comes from Bombina bombina, assembly GCF_027579735.1. Taxonomy (NCBI): domain Eukaryota; kingdom Metazoa; phylum Chordata; class Amphibia; order Anura; family Bombinatoridae; genus Bombina; species Bombina bombina. The sequence continues at coordinate 263,188,056 of NC_069501.1, read as the reverse complement.
ACTGGGCTTTCAAATGGGATCCCACCTTCATGACTTGGCATTTTAAATGGGATCCCAACTTCATAAATGGGTTTTCAAATGGGATCCCCCCTTCAAGACTGTGCTTTTTAAATGGGATCCCACCTTCATGACTGGGCTTTTTAAATGGGATCTCACCTTGATCACTGGGATTTTTAAATGGGATCCAACCTTCATGACTGGGCTTTTTAAATGGGATCCCACCTTCATGACTGGGCTTTCAAATGGGATCTTACCTTCAAGACTGGGCTTTTTAAATGGGATCCCACCTTCATGACTGGGCTTTTTAAATGGAATTCCACCTTCATGACTGGGCTTTTTAAATAGTATCCCACCTTCATGACTGCGCTTTCAAATGGGATCCCACCTTCATGACTGGGCTTTCAAATGGGATCCCACCTTCATGACTGGGCTTTTTAAATAGTATCTCACCTTCATGACTGGGCTTTTTAAATGGGATCCCACCTTCATGACTGGGCTTTTTAAATGGGATTCCACCTTCATGACTGGGCTTTATCAAGTCTCAATTGTTTTCAAATGGGATCCCCCCCTTCAAGACTGTGCTTTTTAAATGGGATCCCACCTTCATGACTGCGATTTTTAAATGGATCCAACCTTCATGACTGGGCTTTTTAAATGGGATCCCACCTTCATGACTGGACTTTCAAATGAGATCTTACCTTCAAGACTGGGCTTTTTAAATGGGATCCCACCTTCATGACTGGGCTTTCAAATGGGATCCCACCTTCATGACTGGGCTTTTTAAATAGTATCTCACCTTCATGACTGGGCTTTTTAAATGGGATCCCACCTTCATGACTGGGCTTTTTAAATGGGATTCCACCTTCATGACTGGGCTTTTTAAATAGTATCCCACCTTCATGACTGGGCTTTCAAATGGGATCCCACCTTCATGACTGGGCTTTCAAATGGGATCCCACCTTCATGACTGGGCTTTTTAAATAGTATCTCACCTTCATGACTGGGCTTTCAAATGGGATCCCACCTTCATGACTGGGCTTTTTAAATGGGATCCCAACTTCATAAATGGGGTTTCAAATGGGATCCCCCCTTCAAGACTGTGCTTTTTAAATGGGATCCCACCTTCATGACTGGGCTTTTTAAATGGGATCCCACCTTGATGACTAGGATTTTTAAATGGGATCCAACCTTCATGACTGGGCTTTTTAAATGGGATCCCACCTTCATGACTGGGGTTTCAAATGGGATCTTACCTTCAAGACTGGGCTTTTTTAATGGGATCCCACCTTCATGACTGGGCTTTCAAATGGAAACACACCTTTGTGACCAGGCGTTCAAACATGATTGTGCCTTTGTGCCTGGGATTTCAATAATGTAGACACAAAAACGGAAATACGTACTTGAATGCCTTAAACAGGTTTTAACTTTGGGGTCACAAAGACACAATCCCGCTTTAACTTATTGCAATTTGTAATTTAAATGATGTGTATCAAATAAGCTACAAACACATGGAGGCCCATTTATCAAGCTCCGAATGCAAATGCAAGTTATGGAGCAGCGGTCTAAAGATTGTTGCTCCATAACCTGTCCGCCTGCTCTGATGAGGCAGACAGAGATCGCCACAATTCAACCCGATCGAGTACGATAGGGTTGATTGACACCCCCCTGCTGGCGGCAGATTGGCCGCGAGTCTGCAGGGGGCTGCGTTGCACCAGCAGCTCAAAAGAGCTGCTGGTGCAATGCTGAATACGGAGAGCGTATTGCTCTCCGCATTCAGCGAGGTCTGTCGGACCTGATCCGCACTGTCGGATCAGGTCCGACAGACCTTTGATAAATAGGCCTAAAGGAGTCTACCATGGACGCCGTATCCTCTTCTCCTGGTAACGGTTTTTTCTTCACCCTCTCCACTTCTGTGATCACAGATCTAACTGGTCACCTGATTGGTACATTATCTTCAATTAGTCTTATTCTCTTCAATGTCCTTAGAAAGAATAACCTGAGCTCATAGGTTATCTCTAAAATGAGCACTCATTCAGAATAAGGAGTTATAGCTATCTGATATGGTAAAATACATCAAATAACTGGAGTGGTTATATCCATCAACGCATTTCAGCTTTACTAGCCTTTATTAAGATGATCTTACTATTCCTTACTCCTCATATGTACATACATATATGTGTATGTGTGTGTGTGTGTGTGTGTATATATATATATATATATATATATATATATATATATATATATATATATATCACAAGCAAAAATCGGCACTCAATGGGTTTAAATGTGAAGACAATCCTTATTTATTGCAAAGATAAGCATAAGTAGTGTCTTCACATTTAAACCCAGTGAGTGCAGATTTTTGTTTGTGATATTGATTATATTTTGTCACCCTGGTACTTGAATTTTCATATGTGCGAATGCACCTATGTCGTCTTATATATATACTGCAGAGGTTATTAGGGACTCTGACATTTGGAGTCACAGGAATTATGTACTCCTCTATTGTTCAGATTCTGTGGGTAGTTTGTTTGTCTGCACTGGCTTGTTCTCTGAATAGCTATTGAAAAATGTTGTCCCATCCATGAGAAATCTTCGTTATTTTAACATGTTATCATTAAACTGCCACCTGTAATCTCTCTCCCAGTTTTTAGATGTTGTACTCCCTGTATTTTCAGGGCTTGTTAATGATTAGTTACCGGCTGGTGATCAGATATACTTGATGGGTGTGAGCTTAGCTGAGTTTCTCTGATCATTTCAGTGATTAGGGAATGTCTGTGAGTTTCCGCCTATTCCCCATATATTGTTATTTGGTTATGGTTCAGATACCCATAGCTGTATTAGTGTGAGCTTAGATTCTGACTATTTCTCTCTCTGCATGCCAGCATAATTCCATTTTTTTGGCTTTGGGTTACTGTGTTGTATGTCATGATTTCACTATCTTATGCTATACTTTTCCTGTTAAGAGATTCTTGCTTAATCCACATGAAAATGGATCCATATTAAAACTATGATATGCATTGATTAAATTGTTTCTATTCATATTGCTATAATGAGCTGTGCCGCTTTTATTTAAAGTTGTATCCATATGAAACCTCTGCTACACATTTATGAAATTGTAGTCTCTCTCAGAATGATTGATGCTAAGTTTATCTTGCTTTAATTTTAAACTATGTATTTTTGTTGTATGATGAAGGGTGTCATTGTTGTGTGACTTTGCACGGTATCTTGTATTTTGCATATTTTATATTATTTTTTACTACATGTATTCTAATTTTCTGTTTTTGTAGATATTATTTGTCTTGAAGAAGACCCAAATAGGGGCAAAAACGTTGACTATCACTATCAAATTGAATACTTGATGTATTGAAAATAAAAATTACTTGTTGGACTGATAAAAAAACACCTGTGAGTGCCCTTCTGAGCAAAAACTATATACATAGACAGTATTGAGGATAGCACCCAGGTTATGAATACACCTCATTGGTTGGAGTGCTGGGCCACCAGCTAATTTATATATATACATACAGTCTATGTAAACTCACTGGCTTTCATATAGCTTTTATTGTGAAAAGTCCATAAAAAGTCCCATGACATTTCGGTGCCTAACTGGCACTTTTTTTTTTTCTTATTAAATTATTAATACACATTCCATGTATAAGACAAAAAAAATAAAACAATGCATTACAATTTCATGACAAAGCGACATATGTCCAACTATTACGTCTCTTAAAAATACCTTATCAATGACAACAGTTTAAATGTAATCCATGTCCACAGTTGATATTAACTCTTGTGCCACTCAAGAGAGGGTAAATAACTTGTTTCTGGATTGGAATTTCTAGAGTTTTAATAAATATAACCCATTTTTTTAATACATTTTCTCATCATTAATAATACCATTGATAAAAAGGCTAGTTTCCTTCCTTATAGTGATAGTGTTTTAAACTTGGCTTTCTCCTCCTGCATTTAATGCATTCAGGTTTGCATTGGGACCACTTGCAAACAGACCCATGTGTAACGTAGAATCTATGTAAGATTTTTATTTGGGATTCTCTAAAGTATGCATCACAGGTAGTTTGACGAATGGAGGTAAAGCTTTTATTCACCCCTTCTAATGTCAGTAAGCATCCTGCCTCTTTCTGCCAGCAAGTATAATTGACATTTGCTTGTCAATGTTTAAATCCCACAGAACTTTGTAAATCGCTGAATATGTAAATTTTCCTTTCTTAAAGAGCCTAATGGTTTTGTTTAAACAATGTAATTTACTTAAAAATTACTTAAATTGGGGGGTTTCTTTATTACCTCTTTAATGTAGTAAAAAAGTTGTATATATGCAAAGTTCTGTGAATCTAATGATATTTTTCTGATGATATTATGTTTGTATTTCTGTAAAGGGAATTACCGTTCCTTTTAGGGGATCAATCAGATCTCCAATTGACTTTGAAATCGGGGTTTTCACTGATAGGTAAATAGATTGTAAACTGATGTATGACTCCCAATATTTTATGTATCTTAATCCATGCTCTAAATATGTCTTCAAACATAATATTATTCTTGAGGGAATGTCTTTCCAAGCTTGATGGAGTAAATAAACTTGTGATGTTCCCAAGTGGGTGATTATCCACTGAATTATCATAGAAATGTTCCTTATCTCATATCCAATCGATAGCCACTTTTGAAAGTGCCGCTAAGTTGTAATAATGGATATCTGGGATACCCAACCCGTCCTTCTTCAGCGCCATCTGCAGCTTTTTAAGACTAATACAGATCTTTCTTCTTCCCCATAAAAATATATTAAATTATTTATTTATTCTTACAATATCATTTTTGGAGATCAAAAAGGGCAACATATTTATGGGATAGAGTAGTTTAGGGAAGATCATCATTTTTATCAGGTAAGCTTTTCCCATTAATGAAATAAGCAGACTCTTTCACCGTTTAAGGTCTTGTTTGATATCAAATATTTGTGAGAAATGTATTCTATACCACTACTTGAGTTTCTTGAGATTTTAATTCCCAGGTAGTTTAAGCAATGTTTGCCTTTAATAAATGGTAAATTAGTTATTTCACTCTCCTTATTTCTATTAAAGGGACACTGTGCCCAATTTTTTTCTTTTGTGGTTCAGATAGAGCATGCAATTTTAAGCAACTTTCTAATTTACTCCTATTATCATTTTTTCTTCATTCTCTTGCTATCTTTATTTGAAAAAGAATGCATCTAAGATTTCTTTTGGTTCAGGAATCTGGGCAGCACTTTTTTATTGGTGGATGAATGTATCCACCAATCAGCAAGAACAACCCAGGTTGTTCACCAAAAGTGGGCCAGCATCTAAATTTACATTCTTGCATTTCAAATAAAGATACCAATGAAGAACATTTGATAATAGGAGTAAACTATAAAGTTGCTTAAAATGTCATGCTCTATCTGAATTACAAAAGAAAAAAATTGTGTTCAGTGTCCCTTTAAGCCACAAAATCTCTGATTTGTTGTTATTGATCTTGTATCCTGATAAATTACCAAATTAATTATTAATGTTTATGATTGAATCCAAATATAGCTCCGGATTACGAATAAAAAGCAGGATATCATCTGCATAGATTGCCAGATTATGGCTTGTTTTGCCTATACAAATCCCAAACGGAACTTCTCTTAATTTAATAGCAAGGGGTCCTAGTATTAAGTTGAACAATAATGGCGACAAGGGGCAACCCTGTCTCGTGCCTCTCTCCATGATAAACCAAGCGGATGTGTCCCTGTTAATTGATAGGTAGGAAATTGGGTTATTGTATAGATTATTTACAATCGAATAGAAAAGGCCTTGGATATTATAATTCTCCAGACATGTAAATAGAAAGGGCCATTCAACCCTATCAAAGGCCTTTTCGGCATCCAATGCCAAGACTGCCACATTCTAACTTAACTGATCCAGCCTAGATCTACTCTTCAGATTCCAAAAATGGTTGACTATATGTAATGCTTTCTGCATGTTTTTAGCTGGTGATCATGCCTGAATAAATGTGGCTTGATCTTTATGGATTAGATTTGGGAGGTATTCCTTTAGTCTATTAGCTAGAATTTTTGCTAAGATCTTATAGTCTTGATTAAGAAGTGAAATGGGCTTATATGATGCTTTCTTTAATGGATCTTTGCCTGCTTTGGTTAATACAATATTATTAGCTGCCAAAAAAGCCTGTGAGGGTCGAATGTCTCCTGAAAAATAAGTGTTGTATAATTCTGTCAAAATTTTAACCAGTTGCCTTTCTAAAAATTTCTACCATTCCATGGGTAACCCTTAAGGTCCTGATGCTTTACCTACTGCTAAGTCAGATATTGTTTTACTCAGTTCTTCTATTGATATAGCTGCATTAAACTGATCTTGTTGTAGTGGAGTAATTTTAGGCAGGGTCAGTGATTCAAAGAAAGTTAAGCCATCATCTTTCCCGGTGCGTTTTTTTTTCCAATGCATACAGGTTTAGATAATATTTCCTAAATTCATCTAAAACATCTTTATTATTTGTTTTGGGCCATTCTCTGATGTAGAATATGATTTGTTAGCTTCTGTGTTTTAGCCATGTTAGCCAAAAATCTACCAACTCGGTTGCCAATCTATATAATTTGCCTTGCATTTTTCTAGTATGTCTTGTGGCTTGTTGGGTTAAATAAATATTTATCTCTTTTTTGTCTGCTAAATATGTGCTCAGATTCGCAGGGAAGCAATTCCCCATATAGTCAGCATACGATTTCCCTAACTTACCACTGAGCTTTGTATATTGTTTTTGTAACAATTTATTATAGTCAGAAACAAATGCAACAAATGGAACCTAGTTAACAGTTCAATTAGCGATTCCTAAAAAAAATCTGCTTATATGATATGGTAAAATACATAACATAAGTCATAATTAAATACCTGAACTTACAAGACATGCTAATTTTCCAAAATTTTTCTATGGAAACTTCTGAAATAAGAGGGGAAATTTACATCCCCAGGGGTAATGGAAAGTTAGATTACATGGGTCAGAAAATACAAGTAGGTAAATTTCACGAGAAAGTTAAACTGCTTTGGAATTGAAAATGAATCTCTTTATTTGGTACTGCTTGTGCATGTTTTATTTGTTAACCAATCATGTTGGCCCAAGTGTAGGCCTGGGTTTTATTTTTAAATCTATGTTAGAGGTACAAACTACTAGTGTTGTAAATATCTTATTTATTTATTTTTTTCTCTCTCTCTTTTACCGCTGCTCCCCCCCTCCCGGGGTGATTTCTACATGTGTGCTAAATGTGTTTAAAATGCTCATGGGAAATTGGTTATAGGTGAAAATTACTAAAAAAACACTAAACATTATTTCATGGAACGTAGGTGGAATCACTTCCCCCATTAAAAGAAAGAGGATTATTTCCTATTTACAATGTTCCCAACCAGATATTGTTCTCTTACAAGAGACCCACCTAAATGTGCAAGAATGAAATAAACTAAACCCAAGCTCATCCATTTTAGTTAATGGGAAATTGTCTCCAAAATTTACTTGGCACAAGGAACCAGACAAGGATGCCCAATCTCCCCACTCCTATTCAATTATATCATTAGAATCACTGGCAATAAGTCTAGGGAAAGAATTAGAAGGGCTACCAATAGGGAAAAAGAGACTAGTGCTTTCTTTATATGCTGAAGTTTTATTACTTTCATGGGTAATACAAAGAAAAATATTTCCCGGTTATAAAATCAATATTGATAAATCAGAGATGCTATGGTTATGCAAAAACAAGGAGAGTATCAGGGACACGTCATTTTTAGAAGCACCTACTCAGATAAAGTACCTTGCAATTTATTTGTATAGGAACCCCACATAATGGTATAACATTAATTATAAACACCTTTAAAGTTCATTAATTCAAAAATTAAAGAAATAGGAACACTTTATGTTGTTCATCTCTGCAAAAATTAAATTCATTAAGAGGATTCTTTTACCCAAAGTTTTATTTCTATGTCAGAATTTGACACTGTTTATCCGAGAGAAGGACCTTAAGAAGTTTTACACACAATGTAATCAATGTATGTGGGGGAGAAAAAAGACCAGAATTGCACTTAAAAGATTATTGCTTAAAAAGGAATCGGGTGGATTAGGGTTCCCCAATTTGAAATACTATAACTGGTCAGCCATGGTAAAGATAGAATGTGACTAGTTAACGGAAGCTAATGTTTACGCATATACAATTAGAAGCAGGTTTAGTATATCCAATATAACTGTCAGGTTGCTGGTCATTAAGAAAAAGAAGATAATTTATAATATTATACTGGCATGGCATACATGTGCAAATGTACTACAAATTGATAATTTACTATCCAACTATAGGACTATCAGTGGTAATGTGGGATTCGCTCCGAATGCTGTGACAAGAACTTGTAATCTATGGAAGCATAAAGGATTTATTTATTTATATCAATTAAAGGACTCAAATCTGGGGACAATTAAAGCATTCTCTGAACTCGTTAAAGAATTTGAATTATCGAACTCTGATTTTTTTTTTTGCATATCTGCAGAAAATAAATTTTTACTTCAATACGGTAACAGAGAGTAAAAGAGAATGGTCATTAAAAGAACTAGATGATGGAATAAGATTGTGCCAGGTTATATGCGGAAAATATTTTCCGGAGATTACAATGGAAGATATAAGTCAGAGCTACAAAATTTTATTCAAAACTACTAAGTCACAAGTCTGGAGAGAATCCCACATGCGACTTTTAAATAAAACCTACATGACTCCTGCGGAAGTGTCTATCTAGGTGGTCTTCAGGATTAAATATAAGATGTTCCAGATGCTCCCTCCTGAAAGCAGACATAATGCACTATATGTGGTCGTGGCCCAAGATCAGAGATTTTTGGAAAAAAGTTAATTTTTGGCTTAATACATTTTTAGTTACAGAATTAGTTATGGATGCCAAAGATATTATATTTCTAAGTTCTGATAGGGATAATAATAAGGATCTAATAAATACAGGGATCTTACTCAATAGGAATATGATCCTTAGATCATGGAAAGCCAGGGTTAGTCCCAGCATAAATGAATTCACAAACCTTACCCAAATAAATATAGAACTACATGACCCGGCACTATCACAGGAGAAGAGGGTACAAAGTTTTTTCACAAAATGGGTTAGAGTAATTCTGATATTACCAGAAAGCCTCCAGTAACAACTTGCGTCAGGTTTTCACAAATCTGATTATTTCTGCAAGGCTATTTTAACGGGGTCTTTTCCAAGTTACGGGTGTTTTTCCAAGTTCCTGGATGGATTAGAACGGGGGCAGGGGATCAGTGTTTTTTGGTTGTTTTTTAAGCAAGAAAAGAATGAAAATGTGTAAAGAGAAGATATGGCCTGAGAATGGAGGGAGGGGGTGAAAAGAGGGATTACAGAGAGGAGGGAGTGGATTATGATAGTTGAGCGATGATAATTATAAATATAAAAATCCAGGTCTCCTATGACCTCACATTCATGTTAGCACTCTCTGCTTTCTCTCAGTTCAACAACTTCATTTTTCTATCCAGCTGTTGTCTTCCTCAAAACCCAAGTTGATGCTATGTACTATTTTTGTCAAGTTATTACTGTATGTAGCATTATTTAATGTATGGTATAAAATAAAGACAATATTAAAAAATGTCTGCACAATAAGGTGTTTTACAATGGCTAAACATATGCAAAGATGGGGTGGAGTAGTGTGTGTGGTGTAGGTAGTGGGTGGTACTGTGCAAAAGACACCAATAGATTTATTGTTTTAGCAAAGTTTTAATGACCATCCATATTTATTTGTTGGTCTCTTTATTAAGATACAAACAGAAAATACAGGAGATATGTATACAAAATATATTTTAAAAAAAATCAGAACAAAATGGCTTCTTCGGGCAAAAGGCAGTATTTAGTGTTACCTCCCTTGGCACTAAGCACATCTTGAACTCTTTCAGGGAGACTGTCCTCAAGTTTTCTGAAGTAATCTTCTTTCATCACTTCCCAGAGTTCTTCTTTAGATCTAGGTTGTCTTTTTTTTCTTTCCCATACTGCCTCTATAATATTCAGGTCTGGACTCTGTGGAGGCCAGTCCATGATTGTCAGTGTTTTATCAGCTGTTTTTCTCTCCAAATATGATTTTACTGCATTAGCAGTTTGCTTGGGATCGTTATCATGCTGAAACCTACAACCATTCACAATTAGGCACTTTCCAGAAGGAATGGCATGATGAATTAAAACCTGTCTATACTATTCAGCATTCATGATCCCATCAATTCAGACAATATCACCAACACTACTGGCAAAAATGCAGCCCAACCCAGGACAAACCCTCCACTATGTTTCACTAAAGGCCGCAAGCACTCAATCGTCTATATCTCTGCAACTCTCCTCACATAAAAGCTTATTCCTGTTCTGCCCTGTTACCACTTTCTGTTGGGGTACCGCAAGGCTCTGTCCTTGGTCCCCTTCTCTTCTCAATCTACACATCATCTTTAGGTTCCTTAATAAAGTCCCATGGGTTTCAATACCATTCGTATGTCGATGACATCCAAATCTACCTCTCTGCACCAGACCTATATTATTCCTTGCAATCCTGTGTCACTAACTGTCTTTCTCATATCTCATCTTGGATGTCCTCTCACTACCTTAAGCTAAATCTCTCCAAAACTGTGCTCCTTATTTTCCCCCTTCTTCAAAAATCTCCACCCCCAACTTTTCAATAACTGTTGATAACTCCATCATTACCCCTACCTCACATGCTTGATGTCTTGGGGTCACACTTGACTCAGATCTTTCTTTCACTCCTCACATTCAGTCCTTGGCTAAAGCCTGCCTTTTCCACCTTAAAAACATCTCTAAAATTAGACATTTCCTTTCACAAAACACAACTAAGATTCTAATCCACTCTCTCGTCCTTTCCTGCCTCGATTACTGCAACTCCATCCTCTCTGGTCTCACTAGCTTCCGTCTAGCTCCTGTGCAATCCATAATGAATGCCTTTGCCAGGCTCATCTTCATTACACGTTGCTCTTTATATGCTGCACCTCTCTGCCAATCCCTTCACTGGCTTCCTCTTGCCTCCAGGCTTAAACACAAAATTCTCACTCTGACATACAAAGTCCTCAACTGCACTACTCCCCCCTACATCTCAGACCTTGTCTCCAGATACTCTCCCTCCTGACCCCTTCACTCTGCCCACAATCTCCTACTCTCCTCCTCTCTTGTTACCTCCTCACATTCCTGTTTACAAGACTTCTCCAGACTGGCTCCCATCTTGTGGAGCTCTCTGCCTCACTCCACAAGACTCTCTCCTAATTTTGAAAGCTTCAAGCGCTTCCTAAAGACTGTACTATTCAGGGATGCATACAACCTACACTAACCTTTCCTAACTCCACTGCTATCCCCTTGAACCCCTAAGCATGTAAGCCTATGAGCCCAGCTGTTTGTAGATAACCCGCATAAGAGGCGATTACAACAGTGCAACTCTCGGCAGGGACCTCTACCCCATTTGACCCCCTATAAATGTTACCTTGTATACTGTCACGCTGCTCCTCTGCTCTGCTGTGGCCATTGCCATGGACACAGGCAATCATGTTGCTAGGGATACGGCAGTGTAACTGCAGCACGATGATGACATCATCACCGCCCGCCCTGTCTTCCCTATGTAAAGCCTCAGGTTTTACTTCTTGTGCTCCTGGGTGCTGTATATCTGTATGCTGAATTGCTGTATTGATTCACTGTTGCTGAACTCTGCATGTTTTGACTGCTCTGCTTGCCTTAACCCCTGAATTGCTGGACTGCTTAACTGTTGATGAACTCTGCCTGTTTGACTACGCTGCTTGCCTTAAACTCTGCATTGCTTAACTGTTGATGAAATCTGCCTGTTTGACTACGCTGTTTGCCTTAACCCCTGAATTGCTGGATTGCTTTAACATTGATGAACTCTGCCTGTTTTGAATGCTCTGCTTGCCTTAACCCCTGAATTGCTGGATTGCTTAACTGTTGATGAACTCTGCCTATCTGACCATTCTATTGGTTTACCCCTGAACTGTTATACTGCTGGATATCCTTTTGTTGCTTACTCCTGCCTGTTCTCGGTCCTTCTATTGATTTACCCCTGAACTACCATACTGCTGGATTACCTTCCTGTGGCTGCTGAGTACTACCCTGCCTGCTGTGAGTACTGCTTACCTCATTTTCCAAACTCTCTCTCTGCTCTAGGATATTTACTATCATTCCACTTGACGCCGGGATAAGAAGACTACTGGCCAAGTTTGGTCTGATAGTGGAATATCCCACAAGCATTACATACACCGCCTATGTTTATAGCGCTGCAAAATCTGTTGGCGCTCTACAAATACCTGATAATAATAATGATAAAGCTTCTTTGGACTGTAGAAGGGTCAACTTGGAATCCCGATGAAGCTGCCAGATGCTGAGCCAGGTCCTTACTGGACTTTTTCCTGTCACTCAAAGAAGAAACTCTGAGAAACTTCTCATCAGATTTTGAAAGTTTTCTAGGCCTTTTTTGTCCTTGACCTCTCCTGATTCTTAAAATTTCTTTATAACAGCTTGAATACCACATTTTGAGTATCCAGTATGTTTGCTGATGTCCCTTTGAGAGTGGCCCTGCTGATGCAAAAGTATGATTTTATGTCTGTCAAATTCTGTGATCTTTGGCATTTCTAATGGAATGATGTGATTTAAAGTTGGTCATATCAGCAAGCTTCCAATGAATTAAACTCATATCACATGTGTATGTAATGCTCAAGCATGTCTTGCAAAAATCTGGTGTATTAGTCCTTTTATTTTACAGCAGTTATTTTGACATGAAATAGTCGGACAAATACAGGAATCTTGTAAACCTAAATTGAATGGAACCCTAATTAATGTCATTGCTATTGTTCAAGTGTAAGGGGAGGTTACACTAAATACTTGCCACTTTAGTCTATAGGAAATAAAATGTCTGATTTTTTTTCAGTTTTTTAATACTGCATACAAATATCCTATATTTTATGGTTGTATTCTAATAAAGAGAATGATAAATAATTAGGTATGGTCATTATACCATTGCTAAAACAACAAATCTAATCATGCCCTAAGACTTTTGCACAGTACTATATATATATATATATATATATATATATATATATATATATATATATATATATATATATAGTATATATATATATATATATATATATATATATATATATATATATATATATATATATATATATATATATGTATACAGGTAGCCCTCAGTTTACGCCGGGGTTAGGTTCCAGAAGGAATGGTTGTAAATTGAAACCGTTGTAAATTGAAACCCACTTTATAATGTAAGTCAATGGGAAGTGAGGGAGTTAGGTTCCAGGCCCCTCTCAAAATTGTCATAAGTAACACCTAATACATTATTTTTAAAGCTTTGAAATGAAGACTTTAAATGCTAAACAGTATTATAAATCTAATAAAATAATCACACAACACAGAATATATAATTAAACTAAGTTAAATGAACAAAAACATTTGCTAAACAGCATTATAAACCTAATAAAATAATCACACAACACAGACTGCACTTGCATTTTTCTGCAAATAGTTCTTTCTATGCATTCCAATCTGGACTGATTTATAGACAGGAAGATCTCGTTCCTTTGAAATCTGCTCGATAGCTCAGGTCTGGTTAAACTGATTAATTTTAGCTTGCTTGTCTTTGCTGCAACACAAGCAGACAGCTCCGCCTACTGGCTATTTTAATAACTGCACTGCTTCTCAATGCTTTTCAATAGCAGTCACATGACTTGAAAACAAGGTTGTTATTCTGAAACGGTGTAAATTGAACCGTTGTAAAATGAGGGCCACCTGTATATATATATATATATTATATATATATATATATATATATAACATTTCTAGATAGCTAGTTTTTAATATACAAGGATCCACTGCTGATACAGGTATCAATGGTAGGCCAAGTTTATGCCTCTTTTGCATGTTAATTGGGGATGTGATGTCTTATGTCACTGGCATTTGGAGTATACATAGCAGGCAGATATGCCTGCATACAGCCAACTGACATAATCATACCTCCCAACATTTCCTGGGCAGAATTGTTGAGCCTATGGTTCTTATCTGCAATCAAAATACATGTTTCTGTGAATGCCATCTGGCCTGGGACCAGAAGGCCTAAGTTGAGTGAGGAAGACTTATGGCGAAACAGTGTAGATGTCACATGGGTAGCGTCGCTAAAGGTGAGGGAACAGTTGAGTCACTGGCACTCTGAGGGCAGTACCAAGCAGGTTGTGTGCAGTGCTTAGATGGTCCGTGTTTCATTTTGGAAACAAGAACATTTGTAAACCAGAGAGCTTTATGAGGCACAGCGGGCAGACCTTCTAAAACCGTGACAATTTCTCAATGTGCAGGACACTTGGGAGCTCTGCATATCAGCAATTGGTAACGTGACATGCTTGTTAAAAAAGATATATTAAGCAACAACATATGTAATCATACAAGTAATACAGTGCAAAGGTAATGTTCTTTGATACAATAAATGACCCTATGCTATTTTGTGATTTTTCACAGCCCTCTTCCCATCTGACATTTAAGTTTACAACCAATACATTTTGTTAGAAAAAAATAAATAAAATCCCTTTATTAATAACCATTAAAAAATAAAAACCCATACATTTTGTTGTATATTTTTGTGCATTACATTATATTATATTTTCAATAACTCTATATTTTTTTAATGATTAGGCATTTACAAGACCACAATGACAGCTAATTATGATTAATTCAGCAACTCTGTCTTATTCCCTAATAACACAGTCAGATAAAACAGAAAATGAATAGACTTCAGGTAAGAGAACCTTGTACAATGACACTGTTTTCTTTTTTCAGCTATTGGTGCTGGTAGGGGGTTTAGGCCAGAACATCATACAAAGTATGGAGGCTGTGATAATGAGCGATATATTCACAACTACAATAAAAGGTTCTATTACAGTAGCCTATGAAAAGAAAACTGCACTTCTATTTGTAGAAAGGGCACCCACTACTCCCTCTGTTTCACATAATCACACAAAGAGATGTATATGCTTCATGTAACATAGAAACTGAAGCAAATAACCTTTATATGCTTTTCAAGATGCAATCTTTATTAGGCAATACAGTGATAAGTTAGGTATAGAGAGAGAATTACTCTTTGCATATTTACAAGCTTCTAATATTTCACTTGTCGTAATAGAGACATTTCCTGCTTGTGTGATATTTAAATGTGCACCGCCAAGCATTTATTTACCTGTTACTGAAGCTCATCCCATAATGTATTTATAAGTCTGTGCATTTCAGCCATTCAAGGGACAGTCTACACCAGAATTGTTATTGTTTTAAAAGATAACTATTCCCTTAATTACCCATTCCCCAGTTTTGCAACAGTTATATTAATATACTTTTTACCTCTGTGATTACCTTGTATCCCTGATCACATGACTTTTTATTTATTATCTATTGACTTGCTTTTTAGCCAATTAGTGCTGTGTTGTGCTAACTCTTAAAATCACTCAAATCAAAATTAAACTTTCATTATTCAGATAGAGCATGAGATTTGAAACAACTTTCCAATTTACTTCCATTAACAAAATGTGCACAGTCTTTTTATATTTAGCTTTTTTGAGCCACCAGCTCCTACTGAGCGTGTGCAAGAATTTACAGAATATATGTATATGCATTTGTGATTGGCTGATGTTTGTCACATTATACAGGGGGAGTGGAAATAGACATAACTTTAAAATGTGTCAGAAAAAAATCTACTACTCATTTGAAATTCAGACTAAGAGCTCCATGTACTAAGCCGTCAATTCATCCGTCATTTTAGACGCGGCTAAACTCGCCGTTACTCGCCGCGGGCAAAATGGTGTCCGCTGTTGCTATGTACTAATAATCCCACAATAAATAGACACATCTAGCCCGCCGTGAGCAGTGGCAGAATATTGATAAATTTGACGCCTCGCTCGCCGCGACTAAGCTGATGTACTTAACTTTCAGTTGAATTGTCTGGCGAATTGTTAACACGTGACATGTAAGGTGTCATGAACGTCATAGTAGTCGCGGGAATAGAATTTTGCTCCTATAAATGTACAACTTTTCTAAACAACTTTATTATTGTTCCAAAATTTTTGGAGAGTAATTACAGAGCGCTCTTTTATGTGATCTTTATTTACAAATTCGATATGGCTTCATCTGGATCTGAAACCGCTTCAAAATCCAAGAATCCTCACTTTTCTATATATATAATTTTTGCAACTTTCTCTGGTGCATACTGCATAGCACCACCAGAACGATCAAGACATTGAAAACGCATTTTCAAAAGACCGAAAGTCCTCTCAATAATCCCCCTGGTAGATCGGTGAGCTTCATTGAAACGTACTTGACTTCTGGTCTGTGGGTTGTTATAGGGAGTCAACAGCCATTCTGTACATGAGTACCCTCCATCTCCTAATAGAAGATATAATAAATATAAATATTAATATAAGAATAATTATAAAGATTCAGAACTATACAATACAAATTTAAACTATACAGATAACAGTCGACAAATTGGGCGCAATTTTGGTACATTGAAATGAGACACATATTAGACGCCAGTTATGCTTACCTAGAAGCCATCCTTCAGGCATATTTCCGTCCTCGAACTTCCGGTATAACCCAGTCTGCCTTAAAATGTAAGAATCATGACAGGAGCCAGGAAAGTTAGAACGGACACTGATAATCCTCATGTTGGGGTCACAGACCATCTGGACATTCAAGGAATGGAAATGCTTTCTATTCCTATAGATCTCCTCACGAGCTTGAAGTGGTCTTACAGCAACATGGGTACAGTCTATGGCACCTAGGACATTGGGCATCCCAGCCATCCTATAGAAATTTGACTTGATAGATTGCCATTCTTCAGGGGTAGATGGCAAACAAACATATCGATGAAAAATAACCATCATAGCCCCTATTACTTTGGATAAGTGGCATGAAAAAGCAGATTGACTTATTCCAATAATGACGCTAGAAACTGCCTGAAAGGAGCCTGTTGCAAAAAAATGCAATGCAGCTAATAGTTTCAGTAGTCCCGGAATAGCTTGTGAACGAGCAGTCATCGGCTCCAAATGATCTTCAATCTCTCGATACAGGTGTAATATCGATTCACGATCAAGCCAGAATCTTTGTATGATCTCTCGGTCAGAAAGGCTGTGCAAACCAACCCGTGGAAGGAATACACGGGGGACACGAACTCTCCTTCTTCTAACGATACGATTAGCTATATTTCCAGTATTCTGTCTTCTAGCCCAGATTTGCATCACACGGAGAATAAACAAAAACAGAATTCTCTCCAGCTGCTGAAATGAACAATGTAAGTACAATGCTGATATTACTGCCTTTTATATATGTCTAGACTGGCGTCTAGAGTGACTTTCCTATTGTTTTGTACCTTGCCCGCCACCTAAAAGGTGGCGAGGCAAAAATAATGAGGTGGGGGCGGAGATTGACGCGAGTGGACAAATAGATTTTTTTAGTACATTCGTTTTTGGCGAGTTGGTGGTCAAATGTGTCTAATTACAGTAAAAAATGGAGAGGTAGCGAGGTTTGGCGGATAAGTATGCCCGCAATTTTAAAGATGCGAGTTTTAACATAATTGACGGCTTTGTACATATCAGTTTGCGAGTTTTGACGCGAGATTTGTTGAGGGTAGCTCGCTGACTGCTTAGTACATGGAGCCCTAAGTGCTATTGCATTTTCGTTTTATCATGAATTTGTTGATTATGTAAATCTATTGTTTGTAATGGTCCTGTAAATAACTCCACGGGCGTGAGCACAATGTTATCTATATGGCCCACATGAACTAGCAGTATCCTGTTGTGAAAAGGAAATAAAAAGGCAAGTGATAAGAAGCTGTCTAACTGTTACAAAGTATATTAATATAACAATGTGGTTGTGCAAAGCTAGGGAATGAGTAGTAAAGGCGTTATCTATCTTTTTAAACAATAACTATTTTAGTATTGACTATCCCTTTTAAGGGACAGAAAAGTCAATATTAAATCTTTTTAATTCAGATATAACATTTAGTTTTAAACAACTGTCCAATTTACTTCTATGATCTAATTTGCTTTGTTCTCTTGGTGTCCTTTATTGGAAAGCATACCTAAGTAGGCTCAGAAACAGAAATGTAAAAAATAGAATGCCAAGGTACAGCGCTACACTGCCCCTGTTGGGGATTGTGTGGCTTAAGATGGTGTCCACGACCAGAATAGTAGAAGTTAAAATCTAAAAATCTAAAACTATAAAAATGTATATATAAAAACGTGGATGGAAGAGTTCAAAAGATAATATATGTGGTAATAACAATATTTAATTCAAAATACAATATAAAAAACAATATAAAAACAATACAGGTAAGTAAAACTCATGTACACCCTATATGAAGAGTTGCGCAACAATCTATGTTATTTCCTTAGGTAATGGTGTGAGTAAATACCCAATCCTATAAATCCTAAATGACTGTCCTATTATATGTCCAGATAAATTATAAGGTAAGAGTTAAAGGTGTCCAAATGCAAAAGTACATGAAAGCAATTGTCCAAAAAGGCCTATTTCATCCAAAAAGTATAAATGTCCTGAAAGAAGTGGGTGGTTATCCAAATGCTCCAATAGTGTCTAAAAATCCAATAGTTACATGTGAAACTGTGGATGTTAAAAAGAAAACCAAAAAAACATCCAATAATCATCCAAAAAATATCCAAAAGAAAATATATCCAAAATTCAAAAATCCAAAAATAAAAATAAAAAATAAAAATGGTGGTTTAGAAAAAAAAAAAAAATTGATGTAAAAAATATATAATGATGTGAAAAAACTAATTGAAGGTGTACACCTAAAAGAGCCCTAAAATTGTGTCAAAAAAACGATGAAATCCCTGTGTAAAAATAGTCCTTAGTGAAAAAATTTTTGAAAAAAATTTGTTTGTAGCCTTGGATTATCTAATTATACTGTTCAAAAGTAGAATAGCTGTTAGTGGTGTAGGTGTTGATGAAATAATATTCCTCTTCTCAAAGGTTGTATCAGTGTTTAGGAAATCCTCTTGTACCTATAAAAGTGTACAAAGAAAAGACATAGTACAATAAAGTCACTTTAAAAGTAGCAATAAAAGTATCCTACTCACCAGATATAATCTGAGCTGCAATACCAGTATATAGCCAACGCGTTTCGGTCCCCAAGGACCTTTCTCAAGACTGGTAGCAGCTTTGGGGCTTCTACACCTTAAGTGTATTTGGGTAGCCAATGAGGTAGTTCTGTATTTTGCGCTCAAAATTCGCGCCCAACGTTTTGCGCCAAAAATTTGGTGCCGAAATAACTCCACATTTTCAAAATATATCATATTAATTATATTAATTACCCCATCTCAGTGTGCCTTAGTTTTAATGTGTTAGGTATCTTTTAGTTATTCTTTTAAGATGTTTGGTATCCTAATCCTTATCGTCAATTTACCGGATGTTGACACCGGATGTTGTGCCAACCGGAAGTGACGCTAACCGTGTATTGTGTTTCCTGTCTGGCATCGTGCTTGCTTAGCGGTTAACGGCAAATTGCTTGCACGTGCCAGCTGGCTTATGGTGATAGTATAAATGGGGAAGGGAGGACAAAATAGATCTAGAAAGGTCCTTGGGGACCGAAACGCGTTGGCTATATACTGGTATTGCAGCTCAGATTATATCTGGTGAGTAGGATACTTTTATTGCTACTTTTAAAGTGACTTTATTGCACTATGTCTTTTCTTTGTACACTTTTATAGGTACAAGAGGATTTCCTAAACACTGATACAACCTTTGAGAAGAGGAATATTATTTCATCAACACCTACACCACTAACAGCTATTCTACTTTTGAACAGTATAATTAGATAATCCAAGGCTACAAACAAATTTTTTTCAAATTTTTTTTCACTAAGGACTATTTTTACACAGGGATTTTATCGTTTTTTTGACACAATTTTAGGGCTCTTTTAGGTGTACACCTTCAATTAGTTTTTTCACATCATTATATATTTTTTACATCAATTTTTTTTTTTTTTTTTCTAAACCACCATTTTTAATTTTTATTTTTATTTTTGGATTTTTGAATTTTGGATATATTTTCTTTTGGATATTTTTTGGATAATTATTGAATGATTTTTTGGTTTTCTTTTTAACATCCACAGTTTCACATGTAACTATTGGATTTTTAGACACTATTGGAGCATTTGGATAACCACCCACTTCTTTCAGGACATTTATACTTTTTGGATGAAATAGGCCTTTTTGGACAATTGCTTTCATGTACTTTTGCATTTGGACACCTTTAACTCTTACCTTATAATTTATCTGGACATATAATAGGACAGTCATTTAGGATTTATAGGATTGGGTATTTACTCACACCATTACCTAAGAAAATAACATAGATTGTTGCGCAACTCTTCATATAGGGTGTACATGAGTTTTACTTACCTGTATTGTTTTTATATTGTTTTTTATATTGTATTTTGAATTAAATATTGTTATTACCACATATATTATCTTTTGAACTCTTCCATCCACGTTTTTATATATACATTTTTATAGTTTTAGATTTTTAGATTTTAACTTCTACTATTCTGGTCGTGGACACCATCTTAAGCCACACAATCCCCAACAGGGGCAGTGTAGCGCTGTACCTTGGCATTCTATTTTTTACTGTACCCTCGGAATCTGGTTGGGAGATTCCGCCTATATTTGGTACAGCTTGTATGGTATTTATTGTGGCGCTGCTAGATATCAACTTATTTGCTCAGAAACAGAAATGCACTACTAGGACCTACCTGATGATTGGTGGCTACACCTATATGTGTCTTGTCTTTGGTTCACCCAATGGGGATATTTATCAAAGCATTAACTGAAAATATGCTGGATTTCGGTGTCGTAATTGTCGCAAGAATGATCCACCGTAGTTATCAAAGCTTCAAGATTGGGAAATGTTGAAATTTGTGACGTAACATACGATTCCGCAATCTCAATCCGACGCAGATCGATGCGAGTTAAAAACCCGTGGCATTCGAGTGGAATTGCGTTCATTCGCCCCCTATTCTACACTATTTGAAGCTCTCACGAAGTTATCAACATTTCTACAGTTACGCTCGCGTCTTTTCCGACTTAGTGTACCTGCTTTTCAATCCGCCACCCTTCAGGTCGCGTATGCCATAGAACTCAATGGGAGTTGGAAAACACAGAAACCGTATGTTCGATGCTGCAAGAGAATGAAGTATATTACATAATAAAAGTAAATTAGAAACTCTTTTTAAAATTGTATACCCTTTCTAAATTAAACAATATTATTGTTCCACATTTGGTGCACTAGTAGATATAGGGATAAAAATGAAAAATACACTACTACTTATGGATTATGCTACAACTTTGTCTCTCATTACAAATCAAGGGGACAATATTATTTCTACATATTTGGTGCAAAGATTTGCCCCAAACTTGTGGCACTAATAGATATAGAGATAAAAATGACATAAATACACAACATAATATAGATAACTTCCTTTTTATTTATTGGAAAATCTATGTGCACCATGTTTAAGCCATGTATTACAAGTCCCACTCTCCACTTTGCGCCATATTTGACGCAACACGTAAACTCCTAAATAACCCACACACTAGTGAATTTTTCCACCACTTTTGAATGGAATATGCATAATCACATGATTTATGACATCAGCCAATCTGATTCAAATACACATTATAAACTATCACTAACGAATTAAAATGCTCGATACTTGTGTCATTGAGCACTCATCAGAACTTGTAAGTGCCATTTGTTACATTGTGTATTATACTTTGAAAGTATGTATATGTGAAATTAGTATTAAAGATAAACATTGATGCAGTGTAATATTTTTTAGACAAGGATTTTAAAATTTGAATTGAAGTTTGATTCAATATAATCGTAAGATGATAGCTGAAAGGAATAGCCCACCTAGCTTTAAACTGTCATGATTCAGATACAGCAGAAATTAAAATCACCTCTTTACTGTTATGCTATTTTCAGTGTATTTCTTCCTTCTCTTGAATTTCTTTTACAGTAAGAAATGTCATGTTATATGCCAGCCCATTTTATAACACCTGTGAAGGGGAGTTTTTTAAAAATAGATTGCAATCAGGAGGGGTTAGACAGGTGCGGAGAGAAACCTGGCCCAGCTCTTAAAGGGAAAGGAAACCCCAAAATATTATTTCATGATTTGGATAGAACATACAATTTTAAACAACTTTCCAATTTACTTCTATTATCAAATTTGCTTCATTCTCTTGTTATCCTTTGCTGAAGCAACATCATTACAATATTGGCAGCTAGCTTAACACATCTATTTAGCCAATCACAAGACTTCCTTTATCCCTTTAAAATATCCATTGATTGCAAATAAATACATATGATACTCTGATTACAGGTTATATTTGCAATTATTCCTGCTCAGAATAATAATACATTTACAATATATACATATATTGGTATAAATAAAAACAGAGATATGACAGACAACATTGTTTAGAACAAAAAAAGGAAGATAGGGACATGTAAATATGTTTGCAAAAGATTTCTGACATAACACACACACATATATATAAGTGTATGTATATACATACTAAAATATGTATGTCCAATCTTAAAAAGAATTCTAATATTTCACTATCCACTTTGCACCAAATATGTCGCTACTTGCTATATTCGCAATTAGTCCTGCTCAGAAAAAAATACATTTACACTATATACAATAATGTGCTAAAGAGAAATGTGCTTGTTCATGGACGGTAATGAAATTATATAAATAAAGTTGGGAAAAAACAGAATAGCCATGACATCAATGACTGTTAGTTAACACCAGTCCGTATTTGACGTGTGTGGTATTGACGCCCATGAATGCAACATAGTTGACGCTTTGATAAATAAACCCCAATGTGTTCAAGTAGCACTAGCTAGAGCATGACTTCTTCTCCAACAAGGGATATCAAGAGAATGAAGAAAATGTTATAGTCAAAGTAAATTATTATTTTTTTTTAATCACATGCTCTATCTGAATCATGAAAGAATAATTTGGGGGGTTGTATCCCTCTAACATAAGGCAAACATTATGTTTCCTGTTGAATTGCTTGACAGGAAATAGATCTAAGAGAAGGTAATTGTAACCCCTTTACTGCCAGAGAGACCTAATGTGTTACAATCTAACAGTCTGCTGCATAATCAGAGGATTACCAGATTTTGTGGGAGCCAGGTAGCCACTGATCTTAAAATGTTACTTTTTACTCCTACAGAGCTACTGATTGTTACAGTAGTATTTCCCCACTGTGTATAACTTGTTGCAGTCACAGCAGTACTGAAACTCTTCTACCAGTCAAACAAGTCTCCGCACAGTTTATGCTGCAGTTTATCCTCTTCACTTTTGACTCAGTAGTCTTAAAGAGACAGTCTAGTCTAAAATAAACTTTCATGATTCAGATAGGGCATGCAATTTTAAACAACTTTCCAATTTACTTTTATCACTAATTTAGCTATGTCCTCTTGGTATTCGTAGTTGAAAGCTAAACCTAGGAGGTTCATATGCAATTATTTTTAGTCCTTGAAGGCTGCCTCTTATCTGAATGCATTTTAACAGTTTTTTACCACTAGAGGGTGTTAGTTCATGTGTACCATATAGATAACATTGTGCTTACGCACATGGAGTTACCTAGGAGTCAGTACTGATTGGCTAAAATGCAAGTCTCTCAAAAGAACTGAAATAAGGGTGCATTTTGCAGAGGCTTAGATACAAGGTAATCACGGAGGTAAAAAATGTATTAATATAACTTTGTTGGTTATGCAAAACTAGGGAATGGGTTATAAAGGGATTATCTATCTTTTAAACAATAAAAATTCTGGTGTAG
Source organism: Bombina bombina (assembly GCF_027579735.1). Taxonomy (NCBI): domain Eukaryota; kingdom Metazoa; phylum Chordata; class Amphibia; order Anura; family Bombinatoridae; genus Bombina; species Bombina bombina. Next base: position 263,164,073 of record NC_069501.1, on the reverse strand, counting down.
AATGTCCCTTTAATGGCTGTCCTGACATGTGTTTCACATTGTATGGCTTTTTCTGCTAGATGGTGCCCCCCAAACTCCTACAATTTACCTACTTTTTGGCCTATTTATTCCTTACAACCATAAATGAGGAATGTATGTAAATGAATAAATAAAACATTTGGCTAGTATAGGAGCAGGAAGACATAATGCCATAGAACTACAACTCAAAATCTGCTGCCCACACAAATTGTGTTGCCCTCCGGACAGGTCTAGCTGACCTAGCCTAAAATATGCCCCTGCCAGATGTAAATGAACGACACTGGTCTAAACAATTATTGTGTACTATGATCTGTTCAACTGCAGCATTCTTAAAGGGACATTATAGTGAAAATGTGCATGCGATAATTTGTTGGAGCATGTCATTTTAGCACTAGCTAAATACTTTGTTTTTAAACAGTGCAAACAAGTTAAACACATATTTAAAATACTGATCAGGGGCGCGATCCGATATAGATCGTAGTTTGCGGCGCAAGCGAGGGAACCTGCGTCGCCCGCAGTTTCAGCTCGCAACTCGAGCTATCCCATATACGGCGCCGTCAGATGCTAACGTGCCGTAAGTCAGATAAACCAGCGATGTCCAGAAATCTGCGCAAGTACAAATTTCTGGCGTCACCAGTTACTTGCGGCACGTTAGAAACTGCCGGCGCCTACAAAACCTGACTAAAGTCTAAATCACCCGCACTGTCTAACCCTCTATCCGCTATCCCCCCTCACTATCCTAACAATAACAATGTATTAACCCCTAAACCGCCGCTACCTAATAAAGATATTAACCCCTAAACCGCTGCCAGCTATATTAAATCTATAACCCCCTAAAGTGAGCCCCTAACACCGCCGCCATCTACCTTACCTACCCCCTAAAGTGAGCCCCTACCCCGCCGACATCTACCTTACCTACCCCCTAAAGTGAGCCTCTACCCCGCCGCCATCTATTTTAAAATTATTAACCCCTAATTTAATCCCCCTACCCCGCCGCCATCTATATTAAATTATTTAACCCCTAAAATACTAAACTATCCCTAACACTAAACCTAAGTCTAACCCTAGACCTGAAAAGGGCTTTTTGCGTGGCATTGCCCCAAAGTAACAGCTCTTTTGCCAGCCCTTAAAAGGGTTTTTTGCGGGGCATGCCCCAAAGAATTCAGCTCTTTTGCCAGCCCTTAAAAGAGCTTTTGGCGGGGCTTTGTCACAAAGTAAACTGCTCTTTTGCCTACAATCTACATCCCCCTACACCGCGGCCACCTATAATAAATGTATTAACCCCTAATCTAATCCCCCTACACCGCGGCCACCTATAATAAATGTATTAACCCCTAATCTAATCCCCCTACACCGCCGCCAGCTATATTAACTATATTAACCCTAATTATATTAGGGTTAATATAGTTATTATATTATATATATTAACTATATTAACCATAATTATATTAGGGTTAATATAGTTAATATCGTTATTATATCATATATATATAAAGTATAATAACCCTAGCTATGTTAGGGTTTATATTTATTTTACAGGTAAATTGTTAATTATTTTAACTAGGTATAATAGCTATTAAATAGTTATGAACTATTTAATAGCTACCTATTTAAAATAATTACCCAATTACCTGTAAAATAAATCCTAACCTAAGTTACAAATACACCTACACTATCAATATATTAAATAAACTACAAATATCTATCTAAAAATACAATTAAATAAACTAAACTAAATTACAAAAAAAAACAAACACTAAATTACAAAAAATAAAAAAAAGATTACAAGATTTTTAAGCTAATTACACCTATTCTAAGCCCCCTAATAAAATAATAAACCCCCAAAATAAAAAAAAATCCCTACCCTATTCTAAATTAAAAATAGTTCAAAGCTCTTTTACCTTACCAGCCCTTAAAAGGGCCTTTTGTGGGGGCATGCCCCAAAGAAAACTGCTCTTTTGCCTGAAAAAAAAAAACACAATACCACCCCCCAACATTACAACCCACCACCCACATACCCCTAATCTAACCCAAACCCCCCTTAAATAAACCTAACACTACCCCCCTGAAGATCTCCCTACCTTGTATTCACCCCGCCGGGCAGAACTCTTCATCCGATCCGGGCGATGTCCATCCAAGCGGCAAAGAAGAAATCTTCATCCCGGCGATGTTTTTCTCCAAGCGGCAACAAAGTCTTCATCCATCCGCCAGCATCTTCCTTCAAGCGGCATCTTGAATCTTCTCTCCACCGACGCGGAGCATCCATCCCGGCCGACGACTGAACGACGAATGAGGTACCTTTAAATGACGTCATCCAAGATGGCGTCCGTCGAATTCCGATTGGCTGATAGGATGATTGAATCAGCCAATCAGATTTTTCTACCTTAATTCCGATTGGCTGATAGAATCCTATCAGCCAATCGGAATTCAACGGACGCCATCTTGGATGACGTCATTTAAAGGTACCTCATTCGTCGTTCAGTCGTCGGCCGGGATGGATGCTCCGCGTCGGTGGAGAGAAGATTCAAGATGCCGCTTGAAGGAAGATGCTGGCGGATGGATGAAGACTTTGCTGCCGCTTGGAGAAAAACATTGCCGGGATGAAGATTTCTTCTTTGCTGCTTGGATGGACATCGCCCGGATCGAATGAAGAGTTCTGCCCGGCTGGGTGAATACAAGGTAGGGAGATCTTCAGGGGGGTAGTGTTAGGTTTATTTAAGGGGGGTTTGGGTTAGATTAGGGGTATGTGGGTGGTGGGTTGTAATGTTGGGGGGTGGTATTGTGTTTTTTTTTTCAGGCAAAAGAGCAGTTTTCTTTGGGGCATGCCCCTACAAAAGGCCCTTTTAAGGGCTGGTAAGGTAAAAGAGCTTTGAACTATTTTTAATTTAGAATAGGGTAGGGAATTTTTATTATTTTGGGGGGCTTTATTATTTTATTAGGGGGCTTAGAATAGGTGTAATTAGCTTAAAAATCTTGTAATCTTTTTTTTATTTTTTGTAATTTAGTGTTTGGTTTTTTTGTAATTTAGTTTAGTTTATTTAATTGTATTTTTAGATAGATATTTGTAGTTTATTTAATTTATTGATAGTGTAGGTGTATTTGTAACTTAAGTTAGGATTTATTTTACAGGTAATTGGGTAATTATTTTAAATAGGTAGCTATTAAATAGTTCATAACTATTTAATAGCTATTATACCTAGTTAAAATAATTAACAATTTACCTGTAAAATAAATATAAACCCTAACATAGCTACAATGTAATTATTAATTATATTGTAGCTATCTTAGGGTTTATTTTATAGGTAAGTATTTAGATTTAAATAGGAATATTTTAATTAATAATATTAATATTAGATTTATTTTAATAAGAGTTTAGTTAGGGATGTTAGAGTTAGATAGGGTTATTATACTTTATATATATATAATATAATAACGATATTAACTATATTAACCCTAATAAAATTAGGGTTAATATAGTTAATATATATAATATAATAACTATATTAACTATATTAACCCTAATATAATTAGGGTTAATATAGTTAATATAGCTGGCGGCGGTGTAGGGGGATTAGATTAGGGGTTAATAATTTTTATATAGGTGGCGGCGGTTTAAGGGGTCAGATTAGGGGATAGATAAGGTAGATGGCGGCGGTTTTAGGGGCTCACAGTAGCGGGTTAGTTTATGTAGATGGCGGCGGTTTAGGGGTTAAATATTTTATTAGGGATTGCGGCGGGGGATCGCGGTTGACAGGTAGATAGACATTGCGCATGCGTTAGGTGTTAGGTTTTATTTAGCAGATCGCGGTTGACAGTTAGATAGACATTGCGCATGCGTTAGGTGTTAGGTTTTATTTAGCAGATCGCGGTTGACAGATAGACATTGCGCATGCGTTAGGTGTTAGGTTTATTTATCAGCTAGTTTAGAGAGTTGCGGGGCTCCAATAGTCAGCGTAAGGCTTCTTACGGCTGCTTTTTGTGGCGAGGTGAAAATGGAGTAAGATTTCTCCATTTTTGCCACGTAAGTCCTTACGCTGTATATTGGATACCAAACTGCGCAGGTTTGGTATACCTGCCTATGGCCCAAAAAACTACGGGCGACGGCAGAAATATACGCGCGTAACTTCTAGGTTACGCCGTATATGTGAAACCAAACCCGCGCAAATATTGGTGTCGCCAGCTTTTGCGGGCGACGATTTTTATCGGATCGACCCCCAGAAGTTGAAAAGTATTGCTGGTCCCGAGCGGATACAGCCAGTAAACCAATCAGCAGTGATAGTCGCACAATTGGCTCAGCAACTATATCTGCTTGAGTCTGCATTGCTCTGTGGCACCAGAGTGGTAAATTAGCTATGAGTTTAACCTCATTTGCAGAGATTAAACACATATCAGAGTTGCGAGTGTTAAAATGACATGCATGTAATTTTTCCACTCTAATGTCCCTTTTTTGCCCCATTTTAGCCACTATTTGGCACACTAAGGCACAATATGCAGCAGTAAGATAGAGAATAAAAGGAAAACATGCATTGCCATTTACTATACTAATCAATTTTTTGGGGGTAAGTTTTTAATTCTAACATGCATTTATATGAAAATTGGTGTATACTGTCCCTTTAAGAGCCCTTTATGTCAGGATATCATCACAATGGTCTATTTGGTATTTTTTGCACGTCATGGGGCCTTTATTAACTCTTATACATCTTCTGCATGTTAACATTTCAATAAAGAAAGATACAACTTCTGGTATTTACTGATGCAGACACAGTATTTTGACCTAGTAACATTACTTGATAGCCCTACAATAATGCCCTGTTTTTCTATTGCAGTAACATTCACTGTCTCTTGCTTTATATAATTCAATTTGTTGGACACAAAAATATAGCACTGATATGTCCTTTCACTTGAAGGACACACTGTTACTATTTCCATGTCTTCCGTCTGGTCAGCTGAGAGAACGCCGTGTCAGGTGAATAATAAAGAAGGCTATACACTCATTCATCCCTCTGCTTCTTTTAACTGCTTATGAAAGAGGTGAATGCAGCTATTGCAGTATGTCTGCATTGAGTCATGGGTTTTGCAACTGATACAGCTTGCGGCTCAGCCATCCAAGAAAAATCCCATCCGACCCTATTAAATGGTCCTAATTACTTTCCATCCATCATACTGTCATTTGCAAAGAGCTAATTGATATTTGTTTTCTGTTTTATGATGTTGCCTGACATCTGCTTTCATTTTGGACATTGGTCTAAGGAATAAAAGATTTGCAGAAAATGATACAATTGCAGATAATCAAGTGCAAGTGGTAGAACAGAACCAACAGTGATAAGTGAAAACCACTCCCTTAACTAACATATGGTTTGGTTTAATACAAATATTGATAAACTGTATCCCAATCCAGCTACTACAAACACACCATTCATTCATCTCACCCATGTGATGTTTGCTAAATTAACTGCTGCACATATAACCTTTTTTTATAAATTCACCATAGTATTGTTTTTCATATGAACACCATGGAAATACAATCACAGAATACTTTTATCACCAACAAGCTGCTGAAATGCAAAAAGGTTGAACCTAACAGTGTACTGTTATCAAATACTAACAGAAACGAATAGCTACATATTTTATTTATGTGTAAAGAGAAACAGATAGAACATTTTGTATCAATAGTTTGCATCTTCTTAAAGTCTTACCCCAGGTTAAAGGGATACTAAACCCACATTTTTTTTTCTTCATTATTCAGATAGAGCATGCAATTTTAAGCACATTTCTAATTTACTCCTATTATCAATTTTTCTTAATTCCCTTGATATCTTTATTTGAAAATGCAGGAATGTAAGGTAAGGAGCCAGCCCATTTTTGGTTCAGCACCTGTAGAGCTTGCTGATTGGTTTGCTACATTTAGCCACCAATCAGGAAGCACTACCCAGATGCTGAACCAAAAATGGTCCGACTATTAAGCTTACATTCCTGCTTTTTTAAGCAGATAAGATAGCAAGAGAATGAAGAAAAATTGATAATAGGAGTAAATTAGAAAGCTGCTTAAAATTGCATGCTCTATCTGGATAATGAAATAAAAAAATTGGGTTTAGTGTCCCTTTAAGCAGCAAATAGCCTCCTGCACCACTTTCTATATCATGCAAAAGGAATGGTAAAAAGGCTATTTTACAAAGAATATTGTTTCTGGCCACTTTAAAATGGCTGTCAAGCTCCACCCACTGATGACATCATGATCTGGGCTGCATATAGGCACTCTACTGAATAGCATTGACAGTCTGTTGTAGCAACAAGTGAGCCTTTTGTGATTGAACGCCATATGCAACTTAGATTGTGATGTCATAAGTGGGCGGAGCTTCACAGCTATTTCAAAGTAACCGTAAACAATATTGATTCTAAAATAACTTTTTTTACCGTCCTGCTGCATGATATAGAAAGGGTGCAGGAGGTTATTTGCAGCGTAATCTAAGGTAAGACTTCAAGATGACCAAGGTGTAGACTGTCCCTTTAATTATTACTAACGAATAAAAACAAGACAGGTAAAGCAAACTGGGGCAGAAGAGTTACAGGACCTTGCTCCCTAGATATCTTACAATCTAATTGGTATTTGGTAGAGGAATGTGGGGAAATAAAATGTGACACTGTATTTTTGTATCACAATAATAAGGGGGAAATATCACATTGTTCACATTATCTATATCTAAACATTAAGAACTCAGTAAACAAACAAATAACTAAAGTGACATGAAACACTTTTAGATTGTATTATAAAATAATTAATTAAATGTAGTAAAACAAAATGACAAAATTACAATATATTTTATTATTTATTTTTCCCATTTACCTAGATTTTTCAATTCAGAGAATCTAAAGTGCACACAGCAGACTTCACAAGTCTAACCCTGATACATATTTGTTCTTAATTGGCCTCAGCAGGAGGGATTAAATAGGAAACAGTGTAATTTTGCACTGACAACACAACATTATTAAGCCTTTTCTATTCCAGTAACAAGGGTTGATTGGGAGAATTTGGCCATTAAAAATTAGGAGCAGCAAACATGGTGTTTATGTAACCAGAATTTTTCACATTTGACTGGTATATTCATTTACTTCAATGTTATGGAAATGTTTGTACTGGGTGTTTTATGTTGTATGCCCATTTGCTTTGGATAAGAGCATAAAAATAAAATAACATATAGACAGTGTATTTGAAGAAACCATAAATAAGTTTGCAAAAAATAACCAAAGTGATATACAAGAGATACCTTTAATAGTTAACCAAAAGCTATTAGTTAACCATTAAATATATTACCTGTATATCTCTTTCTGTAAGAGGGAATGCAAAATTGCTTGCATTTGCATTGCTGTCAACTTGTAATATCAGCGCACATTAGCGTGCACAAGTACAAATATTTCTTTCACAAAAGTGATATTTAGCGCTCCCCTTGTGATCTGACCCAATATCTTCCCTACATGAAACTGTTCTTGTTTTATAGAAAAATTAAATGTGTCTGTGCATACAAGTTCTTTTCTATAGCAGATATACAAAGAGAGAGAAGGGCTCATGTTATTGATATAAGTAATGTTCACTGTCAACAACACAAGTGATGACTCTACATTCTACAAGAGAGATCCCTTTATCACCATAACAAGCATGTCACAAGCCGGGAAAATCAGGATAAAGTATCAAATGAGATGTGTCAAAACCAAAGCAGGCTGAGTTTATCATTAGAGAAGAAAGAAATTCAGAATACAACCGAATGCAAAAGAATTTAGCTGTCAAATAGTTTACCTTAAATGGGCATTCAATTCATGCAGTAATTAAAAGAATACAAATTCTGCACCTATTTTCCTACTCAAGCCTGCAGGAATCTCAAATATGATAGAAGTAAGAGATATAGGCTGATGATGTGATTAGATATGAAGGACTAAAAAAATGACTGTTTCTCTTTCTCCACTGCAACAGTTATCATTCACTGACCTTCCTAAGAGCCCTTATCAAGAGTCCTTAGTTACTTTAACATAATCTTCTTATCCTAAAGGGAAGCGGGTTCTCAAATTAAACGGCCATTATAGTGATTTTATTAGAGCATGTCATTTCATCACATAGGACCCGCATAGCATAACCCAGCTGTGCAACTATCACTGCTGATTGGATCAGCAGCAAATTCTGCTTGGGACAAGCAGTGCTCTGTGTGTCCCAAGCTGTACTTAATTTTATCACTATAATGGCCCTTTAAAGGAACAGTTTACTCTAATTTTTTCTCCCCTTTACTTTGTCCTCAATTATCCATTTTACCTGATGGAGTGTATTAAATTGTTTACAAATAGCTCCTTTGCCATTATATTGGCCTTTGAAATAGCTGACTTTGCCTGTGGTGGTATCCCTACCTATGCTGAAAGTTTCCATACTTAAGTATAGGTTATTGAAAAGTAAACACAGCCAGCAGAAGAAATTACACTCCCAGTGGGGAGTGAGAGAGAAAATGTTATAAAATGTAAATTTTCAATTGTTCTTCCTAAGTATTGTATACAAACAGAGATAAGAAAGGGAAGCAATTGAGTGATAAGATAAGGCTATCTGATCTCTCTGCAAGCGTAGCCTATTTTGACGGGTTATGGTTTCAAAGAGCAAATCCAGCTATTTATTTATAAAAAGAAACATAAAAGGGGCAATTTATCATACACTCTGTGGCTGGTATAAGAAGCCAATGGGAACATATTAAGGGGAAACCAAATTTACAGTACACTGTCCCTTTAAATTATTTTTTTTTAGATTTCTATTCTATTTGAATGTGGACACTGTAACATTCAAAATGCCAACATTCATCAACATGCAAAATAGCATATAATACATATTGTGTAACTGTAACAGCATCTAGAGCAATAGCTCAACTGGACATAAAAGTTAATAGTACTTATGTAACATACTACTAAAAATAATTGTGCAATTAGCATATTTTTAACACGGAGGTTGTTACCTCTTTCCTGCTAATCTCATAGTGTACTTAACTGCTGACTGGTGCATATGCTTTTGTGCACACACTTTATTGACAGGAGGCTCCAATTAGTGCTGGCTAGGCTCTGAGATCAGCATGGGTGATTGCACAAAAACCTAAAGGAGATTTCTTAAAGGGACAGAAAGGTCAAAATTTAAATAAACATGGGAGCATTTCAATTTTAAATAGAAACTATTTTGTAATATACTTCCATTAGGAAAAATACTTCTAGAAAAAGTTATAACTGTTTTAGTAGCATCAGGATTGAAACACGGTGCCTGCTCAGAGAGCTAAGGGTGGTGTGTATTGCATCAATGAATTTGTGTAATACAAACCACTGCTGTCTCTGAGAAGGTGTTGTGTATTAATGCTGGTGCACGGTACACTCACAGCATCTGTGTGTATGCCACTGAAAAACAGTAATAATTTACTAAAATAATTTTTGCTAAAGGAAGTATAAAGTCAAAATTAAACTTTTATGATGCAGATAAAGTAAGTCATTTTAAGCAACTTTCCAATGTACTCAAATTATAAAATTTACTTTGTTACCTTGTTACACTGAAGAGCATAAGTAAAGGGATTTAAAACAGTCTGGTCTGTTGTTGTAATAAAAAAAAACACAAAGCATTAGGTTATAGTTAACAGACATTTTTTAATATTTATTATACTTTTAAAAAGCAATCTGTTGGCGCTCTACAAATACCTGATAATAATAATAAAAGGGTTTTACCTTTTATTTCTTTTTTTAACTTAAATTGTGCAGAATTCATTGCTTTCTGTCACAACCCCACAAGGTTCTGTGGTTTCTACAGGAAGGCAAAGAAGCAATTTTTTGTTTAAAGTGTTGCTAGGAGACATCTGCTCTAGTTGTACTCAGTTTTATCCCCATGCTCAGTAGAGGACTTTCATGTGACAGTAGAACTTAAGTTCTGTATTAGTAGCTCTGTTATCTAGCTACAGTCAGTGGCTACACTGATAATTTATATGTGCACATTTAGCAAGACAAGTAAGTTTACCTTTTTTAACACAGTCTGTTTCTTTTAGCGTTTACTCTGATTTAACTAAGGAGCACTGTTCCATATCCCTTTAAGTGGACTCAGGAGTGTGCACCTGTCCTAAGCCCTTTATAGCAGCATTTGTAACAAAGTTTGTAAAACTGCGGTTGCCAACACTACTTTCATATAGGGCTCAACACATTCTCTTGAGCAGAACAAAATACATTTAATAATACAAATAAAGCATGTCATTTTAAACAACTTTCCAATTTATTTCTATCATGAAAGTTTAATTTCATCAAAAGAATCTCCCAATAATTAAGATATGGGAAGAATCTGCAGATCTGCCTAGTGATTTAGAATTCATAGTATATGGGAAGAAATATAAAAATGCTGATTATGTTTTATTATGACAAATGTTAAAGATAGTCAAAAAGAGAGAAGATAGTGGTGTTACTTATTTAATTTCTGGACTCAAATTTTACACTATAAATATATGTTATATTTTTTTGTTTTGTTTTTTAATAAACGCAAATTTTATAAAAAATATTTTAGTTTTTTTTTCTTTTCTTCATATCACTTTGATTATCTAGTTATACCAAATGGATTTAAATTAGATGGATTGTATGATTAACTTTATTGCTGTCATTGATAATATTTTGCTTGTGTTACTTTATAAAAAAATATAAAAGAAATAAAAAAATAATAATAATTTTGGCTTTCATGTCTATTTAATTAGTTTTATTTGTAATGTGCCAACAGATGCCGCTATAAAGGGGGTTGATTTGTGTGCTCCTTTCAACTCTAGAGGTTATTACAGTCTAAATTTGGAAAACCATTATCTCACGCACATACTCACACGTGTCTCTAAGAGCTGACTCACTATTTGCTTAAGTATTATGCCCACTGCTCTTACTCTTGAGACATGACTGAGTTAGTTTACAATCAGGATGAGAATGATATTGGTAAAACTGTGAGCACAAAGCGCTAATACAAAAACACCTGATACCATTAGACTGACTGGCAAATGACAGACAAAGGCTCTTTAGTAAATAACAAGTACATCAATGAGTCCTATGGGGGATTCGATGCATACTGTATTAGTTCTGCAGAAGCACTATGCTGATTTCAGAGTTTGCACAATAGGTATGTTGTAAATGTTTAATACTTAAATGATCTTACTGCAATGTCACATGTGTAAAATGTTTGCTAAGTATCAAAGTTACTCACTGAGGTCATTTTTAGCTATATTGTTGACAGTGTCTCTTAAATGAACATGAAACTGTTTAAGACTGCAATATAAAATGTCTAATTACACATAGTAAAACATTTTTTGCAATAGTTAAATTTTTATTTCTCCCCCCGTGTCCTGTAATTTAACTCTGAAAATTGTGGGTTTTCCAATGCTAAGGATTGGAAGTGCACATTGCAGACTATTTGCCTCTGCACAGGTGATAAGATACTGCAAAACAATGAGGTTTCGCTCCACCAAAATATAATTGTCAAGCCAAATAAATGTGTGAGTTTAAAAAAAACTGCAGCAAACAACAGATTAGGTTCAGTGATGCTCATGAGGTTGCTGAAAAGGTCTAGTTGTAAAATCCATATCATATTTTCAATTCATTCAGCCCTGCTTCCCCTATTCCTTCCAGCATTTTGCTAGTGGGAGTTCCTTCCTGGTTGTGTGAGAACCAGAACTGCTAGTAATGTGCAAAAACAATAATTACAAACAACACTATTGCAAAAGGTTTATGTAAATGTTTGTAACTGTAAATTGTTTGTTTGTTCTGAAAGGAAGAAATTTGTTATGCAGGTAACCTTTACAGTTAACCTTGTTGTATGTGATGAGATTGAATCGTAACCAGATAGATGCAGCTTTAATAATTTTAATGGGGAGTAATTCACAACTCGCAGCTGTGAAAAGGGGTGGATGCAAATCATTATGAATTTTACATTTTTGGGGGGTTTCCCACAAGATATTATTTTCACAAATGGGTTTAATTGAATCTAGGCCAATGTGTTAACAAATTCATAAGGTTTTTTAACATGTCTGGTATGTAAATGTATTGCAAGACTAGTCCTGTAATTAAAGTGTTTTTTATGTTCTTTATTTTAAAATGTTGTCACATGAGATTCATATTGATATATATATATTTATATATGTATATATATAAATAACAAATAACAATGGGATCACATTTCCAAATATTCAACTAAAATGTAAATTAGATTATTTCATTAGAGTTTTGTGTTTTTTTTATTATTATACCCTCTGGTAGACTAAGGCCTCTAGTTATCAAGCCGTCAACCTCAAATACGCTGGAATTCCGCAGCGTATTTGTGGCGAGGCTGATTCGCCTAAGTTATCAAGCCCTTTACACCAGCAAAAGTAGAATTTTGTGACGTAAGCTTCGATCCGCCAGACTCAGTCCGACACAGATCGATTCTTACGTAACTCCAGATGTTCCGCACACAAGTTCAGCACAATCTGACTACTTTTGCTAGTTATCAAAAAACTAGCAGGTATGCTCGGCACTTTTCTGACCCAGCGTACCTGGTTTTCAAACCGCTGCCCTGGAGGCGGCAGATCCCATAGGACTCAATGGAAGTCTGACCATAGCGAAAGTTCATGTTCGCTGCTGCCCGACATCCCATTGATTCCTATGGGAGATGTCTGCACCTAACACCCTAACATATACCCCGAGTCTAAACACCCCTAATCTGCCCCCCCTACACCGCCGCAACTAAATAAATGTATTACCCCCTAAACCGCCGCTTCCGGAGCCCACCGCAAGCTACATTATACATATTAACCCCTAATCTGTCCCCCCCTACACCGCCGCAACTAAATAAAGTTATTAACCCCTAAACCGCCACTCCCGGACACTGCCGCAACTAAAATAAATGTATTAACCCCTAAACCGCCGCTCCCGGAGCCCACCGCCACCTACATAATACCTATTAACCACTATCCTGCCCACCTACACCGCCACCACTATAATAAATTTATTAACCCCTATCCTTTCGATCCTGGACCCCGCCGCAACTAAATAAATTGTTTAACCCCTAAACCGCCGCTCCCGGACCCTGTCGCCACCTATATTAAACTTATTAACCTCTAATCTGCCCCCCTACACCGTCGCCACCTATAATACATTTATTAACACCTATCCTGCCCCCCCTATACCGCCGCAACTATAATAAAATTATTAACCCCTAAACCTAAGTCTAACCCTAACACTCCCCTAACTTAAATATTAATTAAATAAATCTAAATATTATAACTCTTATTAACTAAATTATTCCTATTTAAAACTAAATACTTACCTTTAAAATAAGCCCTAATATAGCTACAATATAAATAATAATTATATTGTAGCTATCTTAGGATTTATATTTATTTTACAGGTAACTTTGTATTTATTTTAGCTAGTTAGAATAGTTATTAACTATTTAATAACTACCTAGCTAAAAGAAATACAAAATTACCTGTAAAATAAATCCTAACCTAAGTTACAATTAAACCTAACACTACACTATCATTAAATTAATTAAATAAATTACCTACAAATAACTACAATTAAATACAATTAAATAAACTAACTAAAGTACAAAAAATAAAAAAAGCTAAGTTACAAAAAATAAAAAAAATAAGTTACAAACATTTCAAAAATATTACAACAATTTTAAGCTACTTACACCTAATCTAAGCCCCCTAATAAAATAACAAATCCCCCCAAAATAAAAAAATTCCCTACCCTATTCTACATTAAAAAGTTAACAGCTCAATTACCTTACCAGCCCTTAAAAGGGCCTTTTGTGGGGCATGCCCCAAAGAATTCAGCTCTTTTGCCTGTAAAATAAAAATACAACCCCCCCCAACATTAAAACCCACCACCCACATACCCCTACTCTAACCCAAACCCCCCTTAAATAAACCTAACACTATCCCCCTGAAGATCATCCTACTTTTAGCCGTATTCAGCCAGCCGACCACCAATGGAACCGAAGAGGAGATCCGGAGCGGCAGAAGTCATCATCCAAGGGGCGCTGAAGAAGTCTTCCATCCGATTGAAGTCATCATCCAGGCGGCGCTGAAGAAGTCTTCCATCCGATTGAAGTCATCATCCAGGCGGCGTCTTCAATCTTCATCCATCCGGAGCGTAGCCATCTTTAGACGAGCCTACGCGGAGCCATCTTCTTCCACCGACGACTGAACGACGAATGACGGTTCCTTTAAGTGACGTCATCCAAGATGGCGTCCCTCGATTTCCGATTGGCTGATAGGATTCTATAAGCTAATCGGAATTAAGGTAGGAAAGATCTGATTGGCTGATCCAATCAGCCAATCAGATTGAGCTCACATTCTATTGGCTGATCGGAACAGCCAATAGAATGTGAGCTCAATCTGATTGGATCAGCCATTCGGATTGAACTTCAATCTGATTGGCTGATTGGATCAGCCAATCAGATTTTTCCTACCTTAATTCCGATTGGCTGATAGAATCCTATCAGCCAATCGGAATTCGAGGGACGCCATCTTGGATGACGTCACTTAAAGGAACCGTCATTCGTCGTTCAGTCGTCGGTGGAAGAAGATGGCTCCGCGTAGGCTTGTCTGAAGATGGCTCCGTGTAGGCTTGTCTGAAGATGGCTCCGCTCCGGATGGATGAAGATTGAAGACGCCGCCTGGATGATGACTTCAATCGGATGGAAGACTTCTTCAGCGCCGCCTGGATGATGACTTCAATCGGATGGAAGACTTCTTCAGCGCCGCTTGGATGATGACTTCTGCCGCTCCGGATCTCCTCTTCGGTTCCATCGGTGGTCAGCTGGCTGAAGACGGCTAAAGGTAGGATGATCTTCAGGGGGGTAGTGTTAGGTTTATTTAAGGGGGGTTTGGGTTAGAGTAGGGGTATGCGGGTGGTGGGTTTTAATGTTGGGGGGGTTGTATTTTTATTTTACAGGCAAAAGAGCTGAATTCTTTGGGGCATGCCCCACAAAAGGCCCTTTTAAAGGCTGGTAAGGTAATTGAGCTGTTAACTTTTTAATGTAGAATAGGGTAGGGAATTTTTTATTTTGGGGGGATTTGTTATTTTATTAGGGGGCTTAGATTAGGTGTAAGTAGCTTAAAATTGTTGTAATATTTTTGAAATGTTTGTAACTTATTTTTTTTATTTTTTGTAACTTAGCTTTTTTATTTTTTGTACTTTAGTTAGTTTATTTAATTGTATTTAATTGTAGTTATTTGTAGGTAATTTATTTAATTAATTTAATGATAGTGTAGTGTTAGGTTTAATTATAACTTAGGTTAGGATTTATTTTACAGGTAATTTTGTATTTCTTTTAGCTAGGTAGTTATTAAATAGTTAATAACTATTTAATAACTATTCTAACTAGCTAAAATAAATACAAAGTTACCTGTAAAATAAATATAAATCCTAAAATAGCTACAATGTAATTATTAATTACATTGTAGCTATCTTAGGGTTTATTTTAAAGGTAAGTATTTAGTTTTAAATAGGATTAATTAATTTAATAAGAGTTAAATTTATTTAGATGTATTTAATTAATATTTAAGTTAGGGGGGTGTTAGGGTTAGGGTTAGACTTAGGTTTAGGAGTTAATAATTTATTATAGTGAAGGTGGTGTGGGGGGGGGGGGGCAGGATAGGGGTTAATAAATGTATTATAGGTTGCGGCGGTATAAGGGGGCAGGCTAGGGGTTAATAAATTTATTATAGGTGGCAACGGTGTAGGGGGGGCACAATAGGCGTTAATAAGTTTAATATAGGTGGCGGCAGGGTCCGGGAGCAGCGGTTTAGGGGTTAAACAATTTATTTAGTTGCGGCGGGGTCCGGGATCGGCAGGATAGGGGTTAATACATTTATTATAGGTGGCGGCGGTATGGGGGGGCAGGATAGGGGTTACTAGGTATTATGTAGGTGGCGGTGGGCTCCGGGAGTGTCGGTTTAGGGGTTAATACAATTATTATAGTTGCGGCGGGGTCCGGGAGCGATGGTTTAGGGGTTAATAACTTTATTTAGTTGCGGGGGGCTCCGGGGGCGCCGGTATAGGGGGTAGAACAGTGTAGTTAGTGTGGGTGCTTAGTGACAGCTTGTCAATAAAGCTGTAAAAAAGCTGAAGAGCAGCGAGATCGGATGAGTGATAACTATCACAGTCCGCTGCTCATCGCCCCGTACTTGGTGCGCGGCTTTTTGACAGCTTTATTGATAACTTTGGCGAGCGTATTCAGGTCCGCGGTGGCGATGTGAGGCGAGCTTAGGCGGGCGTATTGGGGCTGGCGAAGGCAGGTAAGTAGACACGTTGATAACTAGAGGCCTAAATGTACTTAAAGGGACACTGAACCCAATTTTTTTCTTTTGTAATTCAGATAGAGCATGCAATTTTAAGCAACTTTCTAATTTACTCCTATTATCAATTTTTCTTCATTCTCTTGCTATCATTATTTGAAAAAGAAGGCATCTAAGCTTTTTTTTGGTTTGAGAACTCTGGACAGCACTTTTTTATTGGTGGATGAATTTATCCACCAATCAGCAAGGACAACCCAGGTTGTGCACCAAAAATGGGCCGGCATCTAAACTTACATTCTTGCATTTCAAATAAAGATACCAAGAGAATGAAGAAAATTTGATAATAGGAGTAAATTAGAAAGTTGCTTAAAATGTCATGCTCAATCTGAATCACAAAAGAAAAGTTTTGGGTACAGTGTCCCTTTAATGAATATATAAAATAATATCACTGAACGTATGTAGACCAGACTTGCGCATTTATTTTTCAGGTGAAGTCTAAAATTAAAAAACCTGATATTTTTTTCCAGCAATAACCTTGTGATTTAATTGACTGCTAGCTTGCAGTAGTAGCACTAAAATCTACTTCAATTTAAAAAGGTATATTAAACAGAATGAGGTTGTAATATAAAATGTTTAATTATGTGTGGTTAAAATAAACAACTTTCCAAAATACTTTATTTGTTTTGTTCCCCTTTCCTGTAATTTAACTCAGAAAATTTCTGGTTTTCTAAATTCCACTAACTTTCTATAACTGATGGGTGCAGCCATATTTGAGGTTGTTTTTCTTCATCTATTTCTCCTACTAAGAACAATTCAGGGCAGATAAAAACAGCCAATACAAAGACTGTGCAAACAATGATGTGTGGATGATTGTTAAAGTAATCATCTAACAAGGTTTCTACACAGCCTTCTTTACACAGTTCATTATATTGCCTGTTATATAGATGTCCCTAACTGTCCTCAGCAGGAGATTATTGCCTGTTATATAGTTGTCCCTAACTGTCCTCAGCAGGAGATATAGATAAGGAAAAACTGAAAGGGACATATAGCCACCAACCAGCAAGCACTACCCAGGTGCTGAACCTAAAATGGGCCAGCTCCTAAGTTTTCATTCCTGCTTTTCCAAATAAAGATACCAAGATAATGAAGAAAAACTGATAACAGAAGTAAATTAGAAAGTTGCTTAAAATTGAATGCTCTATCTGAAACATGAGAGAGAAAAATTTGGGTTTCATATCCCTTTAACCCCTTAGTGAGCGGACAATTTTTCAATTTTCTTACCCTTAAAGGGACACTGAACCCAAATTTTTTCTTCCATGATTCAGATAGAGCATGCAAATTTAAGCAACTTTCTAATTTACTCCTATTCTTTATTTAAAAAAGAAGGCATCTAAGCTATTTTTTTGGTACAGGACCATGGAAAGCACTTGTTTATTGGTGGGTGAATTTATCCACCAATCAGCAAGAACAACACAGTGTGTTCACCAAAAATGGGCCGGCATCTAAACTTACATTCTTGCATTTCAAGGCTCCTAACGCTGGTTTTAGGCTACCGCCGGTATTTGGAGTCAGTCAAAAAAGGGTCTAACGCTCACTTTTCAGCCGCGACTTTTCCATACCGCAGATCCCCTTACGTCATTTGCGTATCCTATCTTTTCAATGGGATCTTTCTAACTCCTCCGGTATTTAGAGTCGTGGCTGAAGTGAGCGTTAGAAATCTAACAACAAAACTCCAGCCGCAGAAAAAAGTCAGTAGTTAAGAGCTTTCTGGGCTAACGCCGGTTCATAAAGCTCTTAACTACTGTGCTTTAAAGTACACTAACACCCATAAACTACCTATGTACCCCTAAACCGAGGTCCCCCCACATCGCCACCACTCGATTAAATTTTTTTTAACCCCTAATCTGCCGACTGCCACCTACGTTATACTTATGTACCCCTAATCTGCTGCCCCTAACAACGCCGACCCCTGTATTATATTTATTAACCCCTAACCTGCCCCCCACAACGTCGCCACCAGCTACCTACAATAATTAACCCCTAATCTGCCGACCGCAAAGCGCCGCCACCTACATTATAGCTATGTACCCCTAATCTGCTGCCCCTAACACCCCCGACCCCTATATTATATTTATTAACCCCTAATCTGCCCCCCTCAACGTCGCCTCCACCTGCCTACACTTATTAACCCCTAATCTGCCGAGCGGACCGCACCGCTATTATAATAAAGTTATTAACCCCTAATCCGCCTCACTAACCCTATAATAAATAGTATTAACCCCTAATCTGCCCTCCCTAACATCGCCGACACCTAACTTCAAACATTAACCCCTAATCTGCCGACCGGAGCTCACCGCTATTCTAATAAATGTATTAACCCCTAAAGCTAAGTCTAACCCTAACACTAACACCCCCCTAAATTAAATATAATTTAAATTTAACGAAATTAATTAACTCTTCTTAAATAAATTATTCCTATTTAAAGCAAACTGTAAAATAAATCCTAATATAGCTACAATATAAATTATAATTATATTATAGCTATTTTAGGATTTATATTTATTTTACAGGTAACTTTGTATTTATTTTAACCAGGTACCATAGCTATTAAATAGTTAAGAACTATTTAATAGCTACCTAGTTAAAATAATTACAAAATTACCTGTAAAATAAATCCTAACCTAAGTTACAATTAAACCTAACACTACACTATCAATAAATAAATTAAATAAAATTCCTACAATTACCTACAATTAAACCTAACACTACACTATCAATAAATTAATTAAATACAATACCTAAAAATAACTACAATGAAATAAACTAAAGTACAAAAAAATAAAAAAGAACTAAGTTACAAAAAATAAAAAAATATTTACAAACATAAGAAAAATATTACAACAATTTTAAACTAATTACACCTACTCTAAGCCCCCTAATAAAATAACAAAGCCCCCCAAAATAAAAAAATGCCCTACCCTATTCTAAATTACTAAAGTTCAAAGCTCTTTTACCTTACCAGCCCTGAACAGGGCCCTTTGCGGGGCATGCCCCAAGAAGTTCAGCTCTTTTGCCTGTAAAAAAAAACATACAATACCCCCCCCCCAACATTACAACCCACCACACACATACCCCTAATCTAACCCAAACCCCCCTTAAATAAACCTAACACTAAGCCCCTGAAGATCTTCCTACCTTATCTTCACCATACCAGGTTCACCGATCGATCCAGAAGAGCTCCTCCGATGTCCTGATCCAAGCCCAAGCGGGGGGCTGAAGAGGTCCATGATCCGGCTGAAGTCATCATCCAAGCGGGAGCTGAAGAGGCCCATGATCCGGCTGAAGTCTTCATCCAAGCGGGAGCTGAAGAGGTCCATGATCCGGATGAAGTCGTCTATCAACGGCATCTTCAATCTTCTTTCTTCGGGAGCCATCATCTTCCATCCAACGCGGAACATCCTCTTCTCCCAACGCCTACTAGCCGAATGACGGTTCCTTTAAATGACGTCATCCAAGATGGCGTCCCTCAAATTCTGATTGGCTGATAGGATTCTATCAGCCAATCGGAATTAAGGTAGGAAAATTCTGATTGGCTGATGGAATCAGCCAATCAGAATCAAGTTCAATCCGATTGGCTGATCCGATCAGCCAATCAGATTGAGCTCGCATTCTATTGGCTGATCGGAACAGCCAATAGAATGCGAGCTCAATCTGATTGGCTGATTGAATCAGCCAATCAGATTGAACTTGATTCTGATTGGCTGATTCCATCAGCCAATCAGAATATTCCTACCTTAATCCTATCAGCCAATCGGAATTCGAGGGACGCCATCTTGGATGACGTCATTTAAAGGAACCGTCATTTGGCTAGTAGGCGTCGGGAGAAGAGGATGTTCCGCGTCGGATGGAAGATGATGGCTCCCGAAGAAAGAAGATTGAAGATGCCGTTGATAGAAGACTTCATCCGGATCATGGACCTCTTCAGCTCCCGCTTGGATGAAGACTTCAGCCGGATCATGGACCTCTTCAGCTCCCGCTTGGATGATGACTTCAGCCGGATCATGGACCTCTTCAGCCCCCCGCTTGGGCTTGGATCAGGACATCGGAGGAGCTCTTCTGGATCGATCGGTGAACCTGGTATGGTGAAGATAAGGTAGGAAGATCTTCAGGGGCTTAGTGTTAGGTTTATTTAAGGGGGGTTTGGGTTAGATTAGGGGTATGTGGGTGGTGGGTTGTAATGTTGGGGGGGGGTATTGTATGTTTTTTTTTACAGGCAAAAGAGCTGAACTTCTTGGGGCATGCCCCGCAAAGGGCCCTGTTCAGGGCTGGTAAGGTAAAAGAGCTTTGAACTTTAGTAATTTAGAATAGGGTAGGGCATTTTTTTTATTTTGGGGGGCTTTGTTATTTTATTAGGGGGCTTAGAGTAGGTGTAATTAGTTTAAAATTGTTGTAATATATTTCTAATGTTTGTAAATATTTTTTATTTTTTGTAACTTAGTTCTTTTTTATTTTTTGTACTTTAGTTAGTTTATTTCATTGTAGTTATTTGTAGGAATTATATTTAATTTATTTATTGATAGTGTAGTGTTAGGTTTAATTGTAGATAATTATAGGTATTTTATTTAATTTATTTATTGATAGTGTAGTGTTAGGTTTAACCCTTTAAGGACACAGCTTTCAGTTTGCTCAATTGTTTTATGACGGAAAAATTCCGTCATATGTCCTTAAGAGGTTAATTGTAACTTAGGTTAGGATTTATTTTACAGGTAAATTTGTAATTATTTTAACTATTTTAGCTATTAAATAGTTCTTAACTATTTAATAGCTATTGTACCTGGTTAAAATAAATACAAAGTTACCTGTAAAATAAATATTAATCCTAAAATAGCTATAATATAATTATAATTTATATTGTAGCTATATTAGGATTTATTTTACAGGTAAGTATTTAGCTTTAAATAGGAATAATTTATTTAAAAAGAGTTAATTAATTTAGTTAGATTTAAATTATATTTAACTTAGGGGGTGTTAGTGTTAGGGTTAGACTTAGCTTTAGGGGTTAATACATTTATTAGAATAGCGGTGAGCTCCAGTCGGCAAATTAGGGGTTAATAATTTAAGTTAGGTGTCGGCGATGTTAGGGAGGGCAGATTAGGGGTTAATACTATTTATTATAGGGTTAGTGAGGTGGATTAGGGGTTAATAACTTTATTATAATAGCGGTGCGGTCCGCTCGGCAGATTAGGGGTTAATAAGTGTAGGCAGGTGGAGGCGACGTTGTGGGGGGCAGATTTGG
This sequence comes from Bombina bombina, assembly GCF_027579735.1. Lineage (NCBI taxonomy): Eukaryota > Metazoa > Chordata > Amphibia > Anura > Bombinatoridae > Bombina > Bombina bombina. Next base: position 263,142,452 of record NC_069501.1, on the reverse strand, counting down.
GGTTAATAAATATAATATAGGGGTCGGCGGTGTTAGGGGCAGCAGATTAGGGGTACATAGGGATAATGTAAGTAGCGGCGGTTTACGGAGCGGCAGATTAGGGGTTAAAAATAATATACAGGGGTCAGCGATAGCGGGGGGCGGCAGAATAGGGGTTAATAAGTGTAAGGTTAGGGGTGTTTAGACTCGGGGTACATGTTAGAGTGTTAGGTGCAGATGTAGGAAGTGTTTCCCCATAGGAAACAATGGTGCTGCGTTAGGAGCTGAACGCGGCTTTTTTGCAGGTGTAAGGTTTTTTTTCAGCTCAAACAGCCCCATTGTTTCCTATGGGGGAATCGTGCACGAGCACGTTTTTTAGGCTGGCCGCGTCCGTAAGCAACTCTGGTATCGAGAGATGAAGTTGCGTTAAATATGCTCTACGCTCCTTTTTTGGAGCCTAACGCAGCCATTCTGTGGACTCTCAATACCAGAGTTATTTTAAAGGTGCGGCCAGAAAAAAGCCAGCGTTAGATACGCGGGTCCTTACCGACAAAACTCTAAATCTAGCCGTAAGAGAATTAAGAAAATGTGATAATAGGAGTAAATTGGAAAGTTGCTTAAAATGGCATGCTCTATCTGAATCACAAAGAAAACATTTGGGTTCAGTGTCCCTTTAAGGACCAGGGCTATTTCTGCGGTGTTTGTGTTTAGCTGTAATTTTCCTCTTACTCATTTACTGTACCCACACATATTATGTACAATTTTTCTCGCCATTAAACGGACTTTCTCAAGATACCATTATTTCTATCATATAATTTATTTTAAGAAAATTATAAAATATGATGTAAAAATTGAAAATTACACACCTTTTATAAATATGAACCCCAAAATCTGTTACACATCTACAACCACCAAAAAACACTCATGCTAAATAGTTTCTAAATTTTGTCCTGAGTTTAGAAATACCCAATGTTTTTTGCAAATTATAGGGCAATAAGTACAAGTAGCACTTTTCTATTAACAAACCTTTTTTTCCCTTCTAAATTAGCTATAGTTACATTGTAACACTGATATCTGTCAGGAATCCCTGAATAACCCTTCACATGTATATATTTTTTTAGTAGACAACCCAAAGTATTGATCTAGGCCCATTTTGGTATATTTCATGTAATCATTTTACCGCCAAATGCGATCAAATAAAAAAAAACCCCGCCGCAACCTAATAAAGTTATTAACCCCTAAACCGCCGCTCCCGTACCCCGCCGCCAGCTATATTATATCTATAACCCCCTAAAGTGAGCCCCTAACACCGCCGCCATCTATATTAAAATTATTAACCCCTAATGTAAGCCCCTTACACCGCCGCCATCTCTATTAAAATGATTAACCCCTAATTTAATCTACCTACCCTGCCGCCAGCTATATTATCTATATTAACCCTAAGTATATTATAGTTAATATAGGTATTACATTATATATATTAACTATATTAACCCTAATTATATTAGGGTTAATATAGTTACTATAGTATTTATATTAACTCTATCTAACCCTAACTAAATTTATATTAAATTAATCTAATTAATTTATAAACTAAAATATACCTATTTAAATCTAAATACTTACCTATAAAATAAACCCTAAGATAGCTACAATATAATTAATAATTACATTGTAGCTATGTTAGGGTTAATATTTATTTTACAGGTAAATAGTTAATTATTTTAACTAGGTATAATAGATATTAAATAGTTATTAACTATTTAATATCTACCTAGTTAAAATAATTACCCAATTACCTGTAAAATAAATCCTAACCTAAGTTACAAATACACCTACACTATCAATAAATTTAATAAACTACAAACATCTATCTAAAAATACAATTAAATTAACTAAACTAAATTACAAAAAAAAACAAACACTAAATTACAAAAAATAAAAAAAAGATTACAAGATTTTTAAGCTAATTACACCTATTCTAAGCCCCCTAATAAAATAATAAACCCCCAAAATAAAAAAAATTCCCTGCCCTATTCTAAATTAAACAAATTTCAAAGCTCTTTACCTTACCAGCCCTTAAAAGGGCCTTTTGTGGGGCATGCCCCAAAGAATTCAGCTCTTTTGCATTCAACAAATACAATCCCCCCCCATTACAACCCACCACCCACATACCCCTATTCTAAACCCACCCAAACCCCCCTTAAAAAAGCCTAACACTACCCCCCTGAAGATCTCCCTACCTTGTCTTCACCACACCGGGCCGAACTCCTGATCCGATCCGGGCGATGTCGTCCTCCAAGCGGCAAAGAAGAATTCTTCCTCCGGCGACGTCTTCCTCCAAGCGGCAGCAAAGTCTTCATTCTTCCGGCGGCATCTTCAATCTTCTTTCTTCGCTCCGCCGCCGCGGAGCATCCATCCCGGCCGACTGCTGAACTTGGAATGAGGTACCTTTAAATGACGTCATCCAAGATGGCGTCCGCCGAATTCCGATTGGCTGATAGGATTCTATCAGCCAATCGGAATTAAGTTAAAAAAATCTGATTGGCTGATTGAATCAGCCAATCAGATTCAAGTTCAATCCGATTGGCTGATCCAATCAGCCAATCAGATTGAGCTCGCATTCTATTGGCTGATCGGAACAGCCAATAGAATGCGAGCTCAATCTGATTGGCTGATTGGATCAGGCAATCGGATTGAACTTGAATCTGATTGGCTGATTCAATCAGCCAATCAGATTTTTTTAACTTAATTCCGATTGGCTGATAGAATCCTATCAGCCAATCGGAATTCGGCGGACGCCATCTTGGATGACGTCATTTAAAGGTACCTCATTCCAAGTTCAGCAGTCGGCCGGGATGGATGCTCCGCGGCGGCGGAGCGAAGAAAGAAGATTGAAGATGCCGCCGGAAGAATGAAGACTTTGCTGCCGCTTGGAGGAAGACGTCGCCGGAGGAAGAATTCTTCTTTGCCGCTTGGAGGACGACATCGCCCGGATCGGATCAGGAGTTCGGCCCGGTGTGGTGAAGACAAGGTAGGGAGATCTTCAGGGGGGTAGTGTTAGGCTTTTTTAAGGGGGGTTTGGGTGGGTTTAGAATAGGGGTATGTGGGTGGTGGGTTGTAATGGGGGGGGGGATTGTATTTGTTGAATGCAAAAGAGCTGAATTCTTTGGGGCATGCCCCACAAAAGGCCCTTTTAAGGGCTGGTAAGGTAAAGAGCTTTGAAATTTGTTTAATTTAGAATAGGGCAGGGAATTTTTTTTATTTTGGGGGTTTATTATTTTATTAGGGGGCTTAGAATAGGTGTAATTAGCTTAAAAATCTTGTAATCTTTTTTTTATTTTTTGTAATTTAGTGTTTGTTTGTTTTTGTAATTTAGTTTAGTTAATTTAATTGTATTTTTAGATAGATG
>NC_069501.1:263079061-263134061 GCF_027579735.1 Bombina bombina | reverse complement strand
TGTGGGGTGTTAGAAAAAAAACGACATTGAAAAGTGCCTTTACATTGCGGTCTATGGAGAACGTTATGTTCCCTGTAAATATATATGTATATGTTTATATACATATATATTTATGTGTTAATATGTGTTTATACCCATATTAACACATAAATATATATGTATATAATCATATACATATATATTTAACATTTGCTGCCCAACGCTGGGCGACTTACCCCCATCGCTGTGCTAGATTCTCAGCCTTGTCTCACTGCATGAGAACGCAGCTCCCATTGAAACCTATGGAAGTACACTCTCGTGAGCACAATGCTTCCATACAATTGTGGCTAATTTTTAATAATATTTGCGTGCACTGGTATTAATAAGTGGAGCACAAATATCGCTTTTGCAAAAGCAATATTTTGCGCTCCACTTGTAATCAAGCCCTTATTGTGTTAACAAAATATGCCAAGTTTTGCTGTTTCCAAGCATTGTTTAATTTACATTAGGTTTACTTTGACCAACTTGAGCCAGCAGTAAATAATCTCCTGCATTGATGTAAGGCTAAACAAAATACTTAAAGAGACAGTCTAGTCAAAATTAAACTTTCATGTTGCAGATAGGGCATGCAATTTTAAACAACTTTCCAATTTACTTTTTCCGTTAAATTTGCTTTGTTCTATTGGTATTCTGTTAAAGGCTAAACCTAGGTAGGTTCATAAACTGATTTCTAAGCCATTGAAGACAGCCTTTTATCCCAGTGCATTTTATTAGCTTTACACAGCTGGACAGTGGTAGTTCATGTGTGCCATATAAATCACATTGCGCTCACTCCCGTGGAGTTATTTATGAGTTATTTATTGGCTAAAATGCAAGTTTGTAAATAGCACTGAAATAAGGGGGCAGTCTGCAGACTTAGATACAAGGTAATGACAAAGTTAAAAAGTATATTATTATAACAATGTTGGTTATGCAAAACTGGGTATTAAAGAGATTATCTATCTTTTTAAACAATAAACATTTTCAAGCAGACACTCCCTTTAATTAAAGTAACTTTGCACATTTCCTTTAGACTTACATAAGTCTTTTCTCAGATGTAAGTACTCTGCTTAGCCATAAAATAATGATAATGATTTAGTTACCACAAATATATACAAATTGATGAGTGCCCGGTCTAATCCGTTGTCTCATAAACTGAGTGTAACAGAGACCAAAAAATACAGGATTAAAATTATATAGTCCCAAAAGTTCTTGTAGTGAACAAATATAGTAATCCAGGACTGAAAGTAAAAGGTGATGTTCGAATGTCCTTATGCCTTCCCCCCTAACGTACTTCCGCTTCTGACTGTAAGTATGGTGCACTGAAGAGAGGCAGTGTGATCCGGAACCAGTCAGGTGAGTAAACCTCCTCGGTGCCGCTTCTGCTTTTCCCAAAGTGCTGTGTAGTTGGTAGGGTGCCTAGACTATTGCCGAACATCTTTTTCCAAATGAGCGACTCCTCTGGAGCAAGTCCAGTCTGTGCCTCCTGTGGTAGGCATGCTGATCACGGTGAGCAGCTTGTTCCCAGTCGGAGCCTTCCTGGTGTGTCACCAGTGAAGCTCAAAAGTGATAGGCTATTGGAAGGAGAGAGGGGGGAGGCTGCTCTCAGAGGAAAAGTTCCAGTGGGTAGTCCAGCAGACAAAAAACGGTATTTCTAGTCGTTATGAAGAACAATAATATAAGCAAAAAGGAGTCACGCTGGAACAGGAGAGTCTTTTGAACAAAGTGTTTATTGGACAAATCTAAGCCAAGTAGGGTTGAGAGTCACAGTCAGTGATGCCTGACACGTTTCGTGCATGCGCTTCATTGGAGGCTACATAGATTCTATGAACACTAGTTTGTATGTATAGGTGTGAGCAATCAGTACTATTGTTACAACATCCAATAGTATTTTCTCTTTCACATGGAGAGCAAGATTACTGGTTGCAGAGGTATGGTACTTAATAATGCATAATTTTCATCTGTGCACCAGTGTCAAATGTGCTCCATTTGAAATAATTCAAGCTATATGTTAGTTGCACATAGTATATTAGTCAAATAGTGAAATTATGTCAGTATGGTTTGCATCGGATAACATCAGCTGGAGTAATATACTATTATACTATATTGACAATCTATACATAAATAGATTCATTCATATACAAATGGAAATATATACAAACACTATATATTTAACTATATATGTAACTTAAGGACAATAATTTAAGCAAAAAGGAGTCACGCTGGAACAGGAGAGTCGTTTGAACAAAGTGTTTATTGGACAAATCCAAGAAGAGTAGGGCTGAGGGTCACAGTCTGTGATGCCTGACGTGTTTATGTGTAATGTAAAGTTTTTTAATATGCATATTAAACATTATATTCATAAGATGTATAATTAAACATTTTATATTACAACTTACGGGGCATATTTATCAAGCTCCATATGGAGCTCGATGCCCCGTGTTTCCGGCGAGCCTTCAGGTTATGGAGACCGCTGCTCCATAACCTGTCCGCCTGCTCTGAGGCGGCGGACAGAAATCGACTGAAATCAACCCGATCAAATACGATCGGGTTGATTGACACCCCCTGCTAGCAGCCAATTGGCCGCGAATCTGCAGTGGGCGGTATTGCACCAGCAGTTCACAAGAACTGCTGGTGCAATGATAAATGCCGACAGCGTATATTGGATCATAACCGCTCGCACCATCATAAATAGGCCCCTAAGTGTTTACTGTCCCTTTAAAAAGATCTATGCAGCTTAATCCCAATAAATATTTAAGATAGACTCTAAAGAAGCATATATGAACTTAAAATTAAAAAAAATTGAGTTTTTGGGTGAGGAAAAATTAGGTTCTACAATCTAATATGATGAAAAACAAATTCACTAGTATTTATTTTACATTTTTTTAATGGTCTAGGTTAATATGCACTACATTTAGATATACCAAATGCGTTGTTCAGCTTGTTCTTAGTATATATTTTATGCATGATTGGCCCCTTGTGTTCCTCAAGTATTTTGCAAGCTTTTTAAGCAATGAATAGTTAACTCATCAATTTACACCATGGCACCAACTGTGCAGTGACAATGCTGTGAGAGAAATGAACATGTATTAAACTAGCTAAATAATTTATTCTTCGTTAGATCTCATGCATAATTCTGTCCTTCACCTGCAGCTAAGTGATATCCCAGCCAATCAGGGCCATGGGTGCTATCTTTAGAAGTAATGTGTGAGGTGCTTTCCGTCTCCCTTCTGTGTTCTCAAATCCTGCGGTGCGCGTCCCTTTTCAACACAAGGGCTGTGACCTACTTCCTTTTATACTGTCATAATTTGATTCAAAGAAAATAGGTCTCTTCAATATATCTGAATTGTTACATACAAGATATAAAACGCAGTATCACACAAAGCATGTGGTCCCAAAATGCATTGCAGATATACTCTTTTAAAACCATATCCATCAAAAGGTTTGCATTATCTACACAGAAGTTAACAAATAGTGACTGACAATAATCGGTGACGCACAGAAGATGGAGAACAAAAAAATTGGTTAAAGCAAAACAAATAAGCAAAATGAAAGCCTTTAATAAAACAGGGCCCAACTATGCACCTGATACATTTCTTCTGATATTCATAATATGTGTGTAGTAATTATAAAATGAGTCTAAAACCACAGACTAGAGGGGACATCGGATTCTGGGTATATAGACCAGTAAATTGTTATAGTTATCTGGATGTGTCCTCAGCAATGTTTAGAACAACATTTTAACTGACTGCTGTAGGGCAGGAACATTGTACACCAGTTATTGTATATGTAATAATGTGGCTTTATGAGAGCTTTTGAACATAACATCATTGAATCACTAACACAAGTAACAACATGGTTAATGTCCCATTGTAAGACAGTACTCTGTTTAGTTGTATGTGAAAAGCACAATATTTATACCAGATCTCTGTCATATCCAATGCAAACTCCATTAATCCCTTTCACATAAATTCAGAGTTGGCCCTGCAAGATTTTATGCCTTAAAGGGACATGAAACCCATTGGATAAAGCATACCATTTTTAACAACTTTCCAAATTACTTCTATTTGTTTTGTTCTCTTGGTATCCTTTGTTGAAAGCATACCTAAGTAGGCTCCGGAGTTAGCTACTGATTGGTGGCTGCACATATATGCATTGTGTCATTTGCTTACCGATGTGCTCAAGAGAATGAAATAAAATCGATAATAGAAGCAAACTGGAAACTTTTTTAAATTTGCATCCTGTATCTGAATCATGAATAAAACATTTTGCGTTTCATGTCGATTTAAGATTTAACCTCTTGATTGTTTGAGCTGGCAGTAGACCACATTGCATCATACTGTATTGCTGTTATCTGTAGCAGCCAAATGGTTAAGTTATTATTACACGTGGTATAAAAATAAAAAAGTGTTATCAGAAATGATCAAAAAATACATCAATCTCATCATTTACTTGTTTATTTTACAGGCAGAAAACTTTGATATATAACCTTCAATGTGAACTTCAAAAATGAAAAAAAAAACAGTTACTATTAGGCAGCCATAGCAAAGTCTGGATGGTTTATTTAACAGTCATAGCACAAGCTGTGGAAAAAAAAAAAACAATAAAGGGGATTATTAATTGACCACAGTGCAGCTAATTAGAAGGAAAATCATTACCCTAAAGGAGTACTGTCAACGGCATATAAATAACACTTATTTGCAATCACTTTTCTTGGAGATAATGTGTTTTTATGAAAACAAATCACAGCACTTTGGTTTTCTAAAAATATATATTTTTTCTCCTTTCATTTACAATGCAACTAACACATTTACAGTTGTCAAAACAGCAACATAAATGAATAGTAATAGATATATTGAGAAATAAAGGACAGCTAGGCTGAGACAGAAGAAGAATTAGTTAATTCAGCACAATGGAACTGTGGTTTAGAAGCATTTTGTCCTGACTGCTTACTCTCAAATTCAGATTATTAAAATGAGTGCGGTCAGATGGGCATCTGCACATCATGACAGATCTGATAGAATCTCACACCTTGCTCCACTCACTTAGAAGACAGTCAGGTACATATAACCTAAAAATAAAATGTTTTCCAAAAGACAGATATTTTTGAATTAAATATTCTATGTGCATTACACTAGCTTACAGCATTTATTAGTAATTACACTAGCAAAAAATACTTAAAGGGACATTAAAATCAAAGTTAAACTTTTATGATTCCGATAGACCTTTCAATTTTATGCAACTTTCTAATTTACTATTGCTATCAAATTTGCTTAATACTCTTTGGATACTTTGTTGAAGAATAAACCTAGGTAGGCTCACAGAAATGTGCTTGTGTTGTTAGCATTTTATGGCAGCCGTGTTTGCAACAATGATTTTATAGTGTGAGTTGTGTATCCAGGCGCCAACAATGGAGGCTAAGGCTAAAGTTAAAACTTGAATTTTGTAATCAAGACAAATCTTCTACACAATAATGATTCTATTATAAAACACTTCTGACAAAAATTGTTAAAAAATGCAGTTAAAAAATACAGTGAAAAAATGCAATAAAAAATGCAAGGATCCTTGCTAAAAAAACAATGATGGTTAAAAACAATAAACTGTATTAATACACTTAGTACAGGGTATAGTATTTACGATCTTGTACTATATACAGAGCAATCAGACAGGTAGCTCCAATAAACAACAATAATATGTGTGAATGTGTGTGTGGGAGCTTGCGCCCCACACTGAGTGCTGGGTCCAAGTGGTGAGAAAAAAAACAGATAAAAAGAGAAAAAAACAGTTCAAAGTCAAAATCAATCCTGTGACCAGAAATCAATTTGTCAATCCTGTGACCAAAAAATAATGTGTCTAAAAAATGTAACGAAAACGTAACAAAAGAATGTCAATCCTGTGAGGAAAGAAAAAATGTGAAAAATAATGTCAATCCTGTGAGGGAAAGGATGGAAACAATGTAGCGATGAAAGTTAATTCTTTTAGAATGCTCCACTCCTGTGCAAAAATATCCAGCAGCGTGCTTAGTGATGTAAAAAACTTTGTAAAGTCAAACAGTGCAAATTGGAGACTGAGCTCCAAGTTAAAAACAAAAACAAAAACAGAAACAACTGTGGAAATAATAGACGAATATTCCAATCGATAAAAACCTGTGGAGAAAGAGAATATACAATGTGTAGATAATACTTTCAATGTACCCTCCTATTAAAATAAAGCTTACCAGGTCTACGCGTTTCGGCCTTGCCTAGGCCTTTATCAAGACTAATGGTAAGCTATTTGTTTGGGCCTTATATAGGGGAATTCAAGTTGTAACCGGAAGTGTCATTTGTCAATGACTTCCGGTTTACCATTGTTATGATATTCTGATTTTGTCTGTATAATTGTTGTAGATCTATTTCCTAAACAGTTTTTTGTTGTCTAATGGTATTGAAGCCATAAGGGTTTTTTTTTAAATTGTTTCTTGGCATTTATTCCTTATACCCTTAACCTCCGTGTTTGCGATGACGTCACTTCCGGTTGGGATGTGTGGCTACTTTATTACCTTAGACGCCTATATTATTTTTGTGTCCTTGTGATGTGGTCAAATTGATTTACAATTATTGATCGATATTTGGTTATAGTTTAAGGACTTTCAATTTTGATTCCGATTTTTGATAATCCCCATTGGTTGTGACGTCATCACTAGTCGGCGCTACTGATTGGTTTAGCTAAGCAACTTCATTGAATAGGGGGATGTATGTAAATAAATTATCACTATTATATCTTGATTTGTTATTCATAAATTAAAAACTTGTTATTATTTTTATTAATCTAAATAATATTCTGTTGTATTCTTCTTTATGCTATGTGTATCGATATCTTCGTATTAGCGATGATATGCTAAATGTATCTGTATCTAATCATTGTGTGTTATACTTCCTTTTTCGAAGATTTGCATTATAGAAGGGATATAGTATTGTTAGCATATTTGCAATTTATAGCGATGATAAGCGAAATCTTTATGTATCTAACATCCTTTATTAAGAATTTGTGATATGGGAGCGATATGGTAATTAGCACATCTACAGTTGTAGATTATTAACATATCTTTGGATTCGAGGATGTTTATGATCGTTCTAATACCCTTTAGTGTACTTTGGGGAATTTGATCTACTAGTTGTCCTGTATTATCGCACCGCTAACTGTAGATAAGGGGGATCGGGGATGGGGTGTAGTATCTTAAAGTGATGCTGACTTATCCGTTTCATCATCATTCAGCCTAGATCCAATTATGGGGAAATTAGTCTACTAATTGTCACAACCTTCCATGTAGGTTTGGGAGAACAAGAGAAAGGGGTATGGTGTCTTAAAATGATGTGGTATCTTAAAGTGATGCTGACATCTCCGTTTCTCTATCATACATTCCATGTTGTTCTATATTGCCATTTTCCTTTTGGACCCGAACTGTATAGGGGCTGTTCAATTGCCCTTTCTTACTATCTGTAGAGAGACTATTAGATTTTATGAAGTAGTTGAATCGCCATTAGCTGCGATTCGTCCATTCTATTCTTAATTTGTTTAAATTATGTAACTATGTAGAGGGTTTAATGAATATTCTAAAGGGTGGCTGGAGTACCCTTAATTGTGATCAATCTTCGGTATATATAACTTAAATGGTAAAAAACTATAAAGAGTATATAGGGAGGAATGCTGGGGGCTGTGATGTATGTCTGGGGGAGAGGGGTGATGGTATACGTATATGTTTTGATAAAGTCTTTTGGCTAGCCTCTAGATATTTTGTGTTGAGGCATCTAATGATTGGGACGTTAATTTTGTTAGCTGTTTTTTAACCCTATAAGGACTTAAACCTAGAGGGGAGAGACTCAGGATATTCTGGGGCGTGAGTTTAAGAGTTTTTGTTAACCCTGTAGGACCTATACCTAGAGGGGAGAGAATCAAGTTTGTTCTGTGGGCTAAAGTTTGAGAGGAGATGGCTATATTGCCCAATCTGAACCAAATTAGATTTAGCTAGCCAAAAGACTTTATCAAAACATATACGTATACCATCACCCCTCTCCCCCAGACATACATCACAGCCCCCAGCATTCCTCCCTATATACTCTTTATAGTTTTTTACCATTTAAGGTATATATACCGAAGATTGATCACAATTAAGGGTACTCCAGCCACCCTTTAGAATATTCATTAAACCCTCTACATAGTTACATAATTTAAACAAATTAAGAATAGAATGGACGAATCGCAGCTAATGGCGATTCAACTACTTCATAAAATCTAATAGTCTCTCTACAGATAGTAAGAAAGGGCAATTGAACAGCCCCTATACAGTTCGGGTCCAAAAGGAAAATGGCAATATAGAACAACATGGAATGTATGATAGAGAAACGGAGATGTCAGCATCACTTTAAGATACCACATCATTTTAAGACACCATACCCCTTTCTCTTGTTCTCCCAAACCTACATGGAAGGTTGTGACAATTAGTAGACTAATTTCCCCATAATTGGATCTAGGCTGAATGATGATGAAACGGATAAGTCAGCATCACTTTAAGATACTACACCCCATCCCCGATCCCCCTTATCTACAGTTAGCTGTGCGATAATACAGGACAACTAGTAGATCAAATTCCCCAAAGTACACTAAAGGGTATTAGAACGATCATAAACATCCTCGAATCCAAATATATGTTAATAATCTACAACTGTAGATGTGCTAATTACCATATCGCTCCCATATCACAAATTCTTAATAAAGGATGTTAGATACATAAAGATTTCGCTTATCATCGCTATAAATTGCAAATATGCTAACAATACTATATCCCTTCTATAATGCAAATCTTCGAAAAAGGAAGTATAACACACAATGATTAGATACAGATACATTTAGCATATCATCGCTAATACGAAGATATCGATACACATAGCATAAAGAAGAATACAACAGAATATTATTTAGATTAATAAAAATAATAACAAGTTTTTAATTTATGAATAACAAATCAAGATATAATAGTGATAATTTATTTACATACATCCCCCTATTCAATGAAGTTGCTTAGCTAAACCAATCAGTAGCGCCGACTAGTGATGACGTCACAACCAATGGGGATTATCAAAAATCGGAATCAAAATTGAAAGTCCTTAAACTATAACCAAATATCGATCAATAATTGTAAATCAATTTGACCACATCACAAGGACACAAAAATAATATAGGCGTCTAAGGTAATAAAGTAGCCACACATCCCAACCGGAAGTGACGTCATCGCAAACACGGAGGTTAAGGGTATAAGGAATAAATGCCAAGAAACAATTTAAAAAAAACCCCTTATGGCTTCAATACCATTAGACAACAAAAAACTGTTTAGGAAATAGATCTACAACAATTATACAGACAAAATCAGAATATCATAACAATGGTAAACCGGAAGTCATTGACAAATGACACTTCCGGTTACAACTTGAATTCCCCTATATAAGGCCCAAACAAATAGCTTACCATTAGTCTTGATAAAGGCCTAGGCAAGGCCGAAACGCGTAGACCTGGTAAGCTTTATTTTAATAGGAGGGTACATTGAAAGTATTATCTACACATTGTATATTCTCTTTCTCCACAGGTTTTTATCGATTGGAATATTCGTCTATTATTTCCACAGTTGTTTCTGTTTTTGTTTTTGTTTTTAACTTGGAGCTCAGTCTCCAATTTGCACTGTTTGACTTTACAAAGTTTTTTACATCACTAAGCACGCTGCTGGATATTTTTGCACAGGAGTGGAGCATTCTAAAAGAATTAACTTTCATCGCTACATTGTTTCCATCCTTTCCCTCACAGGATTGACATTATTTTTCACATTTTTTCTTTCCTCACAGGATTGACATTCTTTTGTTACGTTTTCGTTACATTTTTTAGACACATTATTTTTTGGTCACAGGATTGACAAATTGATTTCTGGTCACAGGATTGATTTTGACTTTGAACTGTTTTTTTCTCTTTTTATCTGTTTTTTTTCTCACCACTTGGACCCAGCACTCAGTGTGGGGCGCAAGCTCCCACACACACATTCACACATATTATTGTTGTTTATTGGAGCTACCTGTCTGATTGCTCTGTAAATAGTACAAGATCGTAAATACTATACCCTGTACTAAGTGTATTAATACAGTTTATTGTTTTTAACCATCATTGTTTTTTTAGCAAGGATCCTTGCATTTTTTATTGCATTTTTTCACTGTATTTTTTAACTGCATTTTTTAACAATTTTTGTCAGAAGTGTTTTATAATAGAATCATTATTGTGTAGAAGATTTGTCTTGATTAAAAAATTCAAGTTTTAACTTTAGCCTTAGCCTCCATTGTTGGCGCCTGGATACACAACTCACACTGAAAACCCTCTAGGTGGCAGCTAGGTACCACCTCTCCAGGCATAAAAGGTTTAGTAGGCGCTGAGATATACACTTATTAACAATGATTTTATAGTAATGTCATTTTATAGCAGCAAACACTGCTGCTATAGAATGTGACAGTTGCTTGCACCTACCTAGGTTTACTCTTCAACAAAGGATACCAAGAGAACAAAGCACATTTGATAACAGGAGTTGTTTAAAATTGACTGCTCTATCTGAATCATAATTATTATCATGTATTTGTATAGTGCCGCCAAATGCCGCAGTGCTGTGTATAAAAGTAGGGATACACAACGACAAAGATTTGTAGTAAGATATGGATTCATAATAGCAAACTAAACAAAAATAAATTAGTACAAGAGGAGAACAGTCTACAGGCTGAGAATGCAGAGACATAAGGTCAAGTGGATTGCAGTTGCTGTATCGAGACAAGACAGTTAAAGATTTATTTAGGTTAAAATAAAAAACAGAGAAGAGATGGTAAGCTTCTCTAAATAGGAGGATATTTAACCCTTTAAGGACACAGTTTGCTCAATTGTTTTATGATGGAAAAATTCTGTCATATGTCCTTAAGAGGTTAAAGAGCACCTGAAACTAAACAAGTTTGGAGACAGTCTGATGGAGTGGGGTAGAGAGCTCCTGAGGATAGGAACTGTGCGTGAGAAGTCTTGGAGGAAAGAAAGCAGAAATAATATGAATGGAGTGGTGAAGGTCACAGGTTAATTAAAGAGGGTGGGTTAGGCTGCACTTGAGTGAGGATGAGTGAGGAAATATATTTGGGAGTGAGGTTGTTGAGGGCACTGACAAATATGGTTAAATTATGAAATCATGGAAGTTTAATTTTGTCTTTACTGCCCCTTTAAAGAATGTAGCCTCAAATTTCAACCAAGCACTGCCAAGCACTTTTTTTTTTTTTTTTTTTTTTTAAATCAAAGTTTTTTATTTAAGGTATTTAGAAGTACATGATATATGGCAGTATAATAGGTGCATCATCTAAATAACAAAAAAAGAGAAAATAATAGACAACAATCTTCAATATACAATACGCCTCAAAAATATTTCACCTGAATTCCAAGACATTTCAGAAATTAAATGAACTCATATGGCATATCATGACATGAATAAGTACTACAATAGTCACTACTAATGCAAGAGTGATAAACCAATTTGATACCTTAAAGTTTTTGTGTTTTCCAAATTACTGATGTACTTCTTTAAAAAAACAAATAAGCTGCCTATTAGAAAGATACTTTAAACTGGAATATTTAGAGTAATGACATACTATATGAAAAGTACAGTGCTTACAACATCAGAAAACTATCTTAACTAAGAAGTTCTAACCTTTAACAACTTGAGTAACAAGTTTCCTCATATGGCATAAAAGGTAGCTCTTGTACCTAAGAAAATATATGGTATAAAAAAGGAAAATTAGCATGGCATACTATATGAAATATGTTCTTTGCATAGGATGTGAGGAGGGACTACCCAATTACACAGATGACATAAGGACTCTTACACACCATCCACCTATCTAGATGGTATCCTAACATCTGGAGAGTTTAAAATGAACATAAAGGTTAACTTGCATAAAAACAATTGGGGACAGGTTGGCTCCAACCAAGGTGAGATAAAGATAAGCGATGCTGGCATACTCATATCAGAATAATATATAAGAAGGGAATTAGACTATCATTGTGCACCAAAGACTTGTAACTGCAGCCAATCTCCGGGCATTCAGATCTCTCTAAAGATACCCCTTCAGTAAAACAAAAAAGGTCATCATGCCAAGCCAAATATAGTCCTAATCTCACTGATACTATATCTCATCCCTTGCGCCACATTAACAGTAATTAATTGTAAAACATCACCATGTGGAAGTTTATCAGGGAACTAATAGATATATACAGAAAATTATTTTGGGAGGTCCGTAACTAATATGCCTCATACATTAGGCAGGTCTAAGGTACTATAGCAAAGGATGAAATATTGTCCCTACAGCTTATTACTGAATAGGTATATACAGAAAATTATTTTTGGGAGGCCTATAATTAATATGCCTTGTATATTAGGCAGGACTAAGGTATTACAGCAAAGGATAAAATATTGTCCCTGCAGCTTATTGCAGACAGACTGGTACTAAATATAAGCTATATAAATCTTAGATCTAATAGGTATAGTACCCATTTCCAGATGTCAATAGACGCCATCTAACTCAGCCCCTGCTCTTATATTTAAATATATATAATGTATTTATATATACGTATATATTCCAAAAGCTAAGGGAAGTCTGCAAACATTATTTCAAGCAAACCCAATCACATAAGCATAGTTGCTCCTTACCTACAGACCATATACCCTAAAGGTGTGATTAAGTAAAAGATAATAGGTGACTTAGACATTTACATGGACCCCAAACATAAAGTTGTATAGAAACATTTAAGAGTAATATAACTATGGGTGTAACCGAAAATAAGAACCTTTATATCTATGAGCATAAGTCTTAGTATAGTGTCCAAAAAGTCCCAGTCATCCAACAACCTGGTACGGGGGTAAGGAAGCAGGGCCTCATCTGTATGTCATCCAGAATTAGCCCACTCCTACTTTTATGTGGAATGTAGGGGATAAATTATATTCTATTTGAATTGCTCTCCAACCTGGAACATAGACCCCTAGTCCAGCACTAACTCTGAGATGACGTCTAAGGGGTGAATAGAGTAGTGACCGGACCGCTGTACCTCCAGAGGCACACGCACTTGCAAATTGCATAGCTGACTCAGAGCGCAACTGCTTTCTCGGCAAAAACTCCTCACCTTCGTTCCTCTTCACATTGCTGGCCGATAAGGTCAGCGCTGCTGGCTGCGCATATATTGCCGAAAGGCTCCTTTTCTGGATGTCAGTGTCGTCCTCATTACCCCTGCAGGGACCGGCCGCATCCCCTCCTAGGGGGGCCGAGGACACCAAGGAGCAGTCTGTGCATAGGTTCTCATACATTTGGCCCCTGAAAGCTTGAAGATGAGGCGTTAGGTCAGGTCTGTGCAACGCCGTGCTCGTGTATGGGCTTGTTAGATTATCAGTCCATTCCTCCACTCCACCCACCACACCGTATCTCTGCGCCTTAAAAAGCAGACTCTCCGGTCGTGTAACTTGGCATTCAGCCCTCAGATTCATAAACCTGCAATCAATTAAGCGTTCCAATGCTTCTAGCATAGATAGAATCGCAGCACAGGAGTCCTCCATAGTGACAGCTTTATGCGTTGTTATGGCTAGTTTAGCAAAAAGTAGCAGATGAATACTGCACTACTCGAGTAAAGTGCGTACTCGAGGAGGGGGGTGATGTTTGCGTATGATGAAAGTGTGGCCTACTCACCAGGTCCTTACCGTGAAGACCTAGTATAAGATATCCTGCATATTAAAGCATCTTTCAGCTCCTTGTCTTCTCCAGTGTGTGCTCTTTAGTTTCCAATGTAAGAAGTCCAATTTGAGAGAATAAATTCGATAGATATTTATATGAGTTTGAGGAGCTCCATAAGATTGCTTCTGATCATGGCCGTCTCCAAGCCACGCCCGCCAAGCACTTTTTTATTGCTAATATAATAATTAATTAGCATTGGGTATTTATAGTTTCAAGACAGGTGTAAAACAAATCTAACTCTAACAGCTTTGTATTTTATATTACTTTACACTTTAGATTATGTACTTTAAATTGTATTACATTTAAGCTTTGCACTTTCTATATTGTATTTTAATGCATTTAGATTCTGTATACAACAGTGTATTTAGGATTGATTTCAGAAAGTGGGAGGGACAAGTGATACCAGATTGCTTCATTACTTTCTATGTACCCGATGATCAGATTCTCCATCTTGGAGAGAAATTATAGGGCAGACTTCACAGGGGAAGAACTCACTGAATTCTCTAATAAAAAGGGAGGAACTTGGAAGTCTCAGAAAGATTAGAGATGCCCTCTATAGAAAGTAATGAAGCTCTCTGGGATAACAAATCTCATCATGGAGAGTGAAGTTAATGGCGGATGACCTAACACTGATATCAATTCTTAGTTTGAAGCAAATTTAAATTAAACTAAAATGTTTTCACTACAATATAACTTGCACTTGCCTCTAGTTTAGTATGCAATCATTTTCTGTCAGTTAAATAAGTGTATAGCAGAGACGTGCATTCGGCAGTTTGGTTCACTGCCGAATGCGAAAGTAACAAGCTGCTTGCGGTATTCGGCCCTTTTCGGAGCCAAATATCTTCTTCTGCAAGTGAAACACAATGAGATCTAGATTTGCACAGATCTTAGTGTGTTTTACTTGTACAAGAAGATATTCAACTCCAAAAAGAACCAAATACCACAAGCATCCTCTTACGTCCGCATTCGGCACTGAATGAAACTGCCAAATCCACATCTCTAGTGTATTCTGAAATTTGAGCAAACTTCACCAGCATACAGCTGGTGAGATAAATTAGTGAAAACTGAAAGTGAAAAATGCTTAGAGTATATTATGGGAATTGTTAGAGCAATTCAGACATACTCTGGGAACTACCCTATGTGGTGTCATAAAACCAGAGAATATTCTGGTACTAATTACCACCACACCCTATCCCTCCCACTATCTGAAACTGTAAGTTTTATTTTACATAAAACAAATACAAAACACGATGTATTTTGTAAAAAGATATACAGAAATATATAAAGTATGATCCTAATTTGTTAAAGTAACACAGGAACTTTCAAAACAAAATTTGTAAACAATTGCTGCTGCATACAGAATCTAAATGTATTAAAATACAAAATAGAAAGTTCAAAGCTTAAATGTAATAAAACTTAAAAGACCCAGTATGAAGTCTAAAGTAGTATAAAATACAAAGCACAAAGTGTGAATGTAAGAAAACTCTCATGTCATGCAGTGATGTATTGCAAATGGCTTGTCACTACTTCACATACAGAAATGCAGGGAATGCCCCCTTAAAAAGTATGCAAAATGTGCCATTCCAGAATCTTGTGAGAGAGAACTGTGAAAATGAACTTAGATAAGAGGCGGCCTTCAAGGGCTTAGAAATTAGCATATGAGCCTACCTAGGTTTAGCTTTCAACAAAGGATACCAAAAGAACTAAGCTAATTTGATGGTAAACGTAAATTGGAAAGTTGTTTAAAATTGCATGCCCTATCAGAATCATGAAAGTTTAATTTTGACTAGACTGTCCTAGTTAAGGTGGAATGTATCCTGTTTGTAATTTTTTTTTAAAAGATTACATTCTTTTAGTATGATAGATAAGTAAGGAATCTGTATCTGTCATTTCTAAACTTGGCCATTTAATTTGTGCTAATTTTCAATTAGGTGCATTCAATGTTTTTATGTCAAGTCTTCAATATTTGTTTTCATAGATAATTAGTAATAGACAACCCAATCATATCTATAATATTTGCCAGTGACTTTTTAAGGAATAAAATGTCCATATGCTAAATCACTTGAAAGCCATGCAGCATAAATGTAAAAAGCTTACATGAAAATATCACCGGTACATATGTAAAAAATTAAGATATGTTACCTCAAAATTTCTTCAGCTCACCAGAGTAAGTGCTCTGTGAACAGTTAAAGGGATATGCAAACAAAAGTCTACTTGAAAATGTTTATTGTATAAAAAATAGATAATCCCTTTATATTTTTAAACATTGTTTGCATAACCAAAACTGTTATATTAAAGGGACAGTCTACAGCAGAATATATATTGTTTAAAAAGATAGATAATCCCTTTATTACCCATTCCCCAGTTTTGCATAACCAACACAGTTATATAAATACACTTTTTACCTCTGTGATTACCTTGTATCTAAGCCTCTGCAAACTACCCCCTTATTTCAGTTCTTTTGACAGACATCCATTTTAGCCAATCAGTGCTGGCTCACCTGAGCTCCACCTGACACAGTGTTATCTATATGACACACATGAACTAACACCCTCTAGTGGTGAAAAACTGTCAAAATGGCCTGAGAGAAGTGGCGGCCTTCAAGGACCTAGAGATTAGCATATGACCCTCCTTGGTTTAGCTTTTATCTAAGAATACCAAGAGAACAAAACAAAGTTGGTGATAAGTAAATTGGAAAATTATTTAAAATTACATTCTCTATCTGAATCATGAAAGTTTATTTTGGACTAGACTGTCCCTTTAATACACTTTTTTGGTTACCTTGTATCTAAGCCTCTGCAGGATTCCCCTTATCTCAGTGGGTTTTTTTTTTTACAAACTTGCATTTCAGCCAATTAGTGCTGACTCATAAATAACTCCACAGGAATGAGCACAATATTATCTATATGACACACGTGTACTAGTGCTGTCTAGCTGTGAAAAGCTAATAAAGTGCATTGCGTTAAGAGGCGACCTTCAAGGGCTTAGAAATCAGCCTATGAGCCTACCTAGGTGTAGCCTTCAACAAAAAACACCAACAGAACAAAGCAAATTTGATGATAAAAGTAAATTGGAATTTTAAATGGAATAACAGCACATTGATTTTTCTAAATATTAGATTATTGGAGCGGTCTAACTAACTCTAATCTAGACACTTCATACAACCCTTGGTAGTGCAATCACTCCCATTGGAGAGAATTTACTATCCAATTTACCTTACCCAGGTTTGGGACACCTGTATTGGTTTGTACATTTTGCCAAACAGAGGGTTCAATTCAATTTATCTTCAAGTCCACATAGCAGTTTGGTATATTAGGTTTATAAAGCTTTTCTAGGCTTATTTCTTTATTGTAGCAATAGCGAATGTATGCATTGCTACTTAGTACATTCATATTATTTCTATAAATCTTATACGTGTTTTAGTCATATTACATCAACAGTGGATATATGCAATATTATTTAACCGCTGAACATAATCACATCCATGGATATAATGAATCCTATTACATAGGAGATATTGAATGTAAAAGTGATGATCTAAATCATATATATTATAATACACATCTCCAGTGTCTAACAAGAATAAAGCAATAGAGAATGTAAGCATTGCTAAATCTAGCTACCATTGTTAGAATGAGCTCACATTGATACATTGTCTCTTTTAAGATCACTTAGATCACAAGCATAAAGCAATAGCGAAATTGTGATTGTTACTTTTATCCACACTTCATGTGAACTAAACGTAAATTGGGCTTAAGACTGAAATTTTACCTCAGTTTATAGCTATCCTAAGATGTTGGCATTTACATTTGCCATATACTAATTTGTATTGCTTAGTGAATATACAGACCATTACCACATCCTAGCAGTAGTAGGGATACCCATATTCATTGGTATAATTTTTCCCTCTGCATGAATTTTATGTCGTTTAACATTAAGCCAACAGTTATTAAACCATCCTAGTATGTTAACTTTTTTGTAACCGGAAGTGTTACTATACCACCTCTCCTTGATTTAATATTTATTCTATGGATAACTATTTAACAGATACTGATACAAAGGCGTATACCTTATAAACTGATTTCCAGAGAATACATTATATGTGCTGTTTATTCATAGTTTGTATTGGTGTTTATCCATTTTTTATTAAATTACCTTAATAAAAGTTATATTTTATTTATTTTTCTTTTCTTATTTACCCTGCCTTCTTAGTCAGGGCACAGAGTGCTGTTGTGCATATTACTAGTGGATATTTTCTCCTTTAGAATGTATCCTCTATTTTCCTATTGCAAATTGGAAAGTTGTTTAAAATTGCATGCCCTATTTAAATCATGAAAGTTTAAATTTGACTTTACTATCCCTTTAGCCTCCACCTATTGTCAGTTGCATATTGGGGGAAAACAGCAGCCACTCAGCTTTAACAGTGCTGATGTCACACTTTGCTTTACTGAGATCTCATGGGATTTCATTGCAATCCTGCAAGATTTCATAGTAAACTTACTTAAAGGGACAGTCTAGGCCAAAATAAACTTTCATGATTCAGATAGAGCATGTAATTTTAAACAATTTTCCAATTTACTTTTATCACCAATTTTGCTTTGTTCTCTTGGTATTCTTAGTTGAAAGCTTAACCTAGGAAGTTCATATGCTAATTTTTTAGACCTTGAAGCCCACCTCTTTCAGATTGCATTTTAACAGTTTTTCGCCACTAGAGGGTGTTAGTTCACAAATTTCATAAAGATAACACTGTGCTCGTGCACGAGAAGTTATCGGGGAGCAGGCACTGATTGGCTAAACTGCAAGTCTGTCAAAAGAACTGAAAAAAGGGGCAGTTTGCTAGGCTTAGATAAAAGATAATCACAGAGGTTAAAAGTATATTATTATAACTGTGTTGGTTATGCAAAACTGGGAAATGAGTAATAAAGGGATTATCTATCTTTTAAAACAATAAAAATTCTGGTGTAGACTGTCCCTTTAAACTGAGGAGGAAAATAACATAACTGTGCCTGCACCTGCCAGATGTACACTTCCATACAAGTCTTGGGACTAGCATCTTGATTGGCTGCTTAAAGCTTGAGGTAAAATATCTTCCTTTTTTACATAGAGATATTTAGGTGATATTTTCAAGTCGGCGTTTTACAAATATGCTGCATCACTTTCAAGTGCTTTAACATTTGTGTATCATGTCCCTTTATTTATTCTAAACACCATATTAGTTTATAAGACATTAATTAATGCCTGATCATAGGGCTATTCTGATGCAAAAAATCTAAATGCTCTTAATGATTAACTTTTCTATAGCCGAAACTATGAATATATTTAACCCCTTAACGGCCAAGGACGTGCAGGGTACGTCCTCAAAAGAAAGTCAGTTAACGACCAAGGACGTACCCTGCACGTCCTCGGTCTGGAAAGCAGCTGGAAGCGATCCTGATCACTTCCAGCTGCTTTCCGGTTATTGCAGGATGCCTCGATATCGAGGCATCCTGCAATAACATTTTTTAGCTATCCGGTGCAGAGAGAGCCACTCTGTGGCCCTCTCTGCACCGGAGATCCGTGGCTATTTTCGTTGGTGGGTGAGAGCCGGTATGGGAGGCGGGTGGCGGCCATCGATGGCCATGCTGATCTAGAGGGGGGCAGGATCGTGGGCGGGGATGGCCGGGGGCGCGCAGGGACGCGCGCACGTGCACGGGGGGGCGGGCGCGTGCACGAGGAGGGATCGGGTGGGAACCGCTACACTACAGAAAAAAAATTGTACAAAACTGAAACAATGGGGGGAAATTATATTAAAATATAAACCTCAGTTAGGTGGTGGGGGTTGGTTTGTGTGGGGGGGGAAGCTACACTATAGAAAAAATTTAAAAAAAAATTAAAAAAAAAAAAATTCTGCAAACTGGCAGACAGCTGCTAGTACTCAAGATGGCCCCCAATAAGGCAGAGGGGGAGGTTTAGAGAGCTGTTTTGGGGGGATCAGGGAGGTTGGGGGCTAAGCGGGGGGATCCTACACAGTAGCATATGTAAATATGCTAAAAAAAATTAAACAAAAACTTTTATTTGAGTACTGGCAGACTTTCTGGCAGTACTTAAGATGGCGGGGACAATTGTGGGGTGGGGGAGGGAAGGGAGCTTTTTGGAGGGATCAGGGGGTGTGATGTGTCAGGTGGGAGGCTGATCTCTACACTAAAGCTGAAATTAACCCTGCAAGCTCCCTACAAACTACCTCATTAACCCCTCACTGCTAGCCATAATACACGTGTGATGCGCAGCAGTATTTAGCGGCCTTCTAATTACCAAAAAGCAATGCCAAACTCATATATGTCTGCTATTTCTGAACAAAGGGGATCCCAGAGAAGCATTTACAACCATTTGTGCCATAATTGAACAAGCTGTTTGTAAATAATTTCAGTGAGAAACCTAAAATTGTGAAAAATTTAGCGTTTTTTTTAATTTGATCGCATTTGGCGGTGAAATGGTGTCATGAAATATAACAAAATGGGCCTAGATCAATACTTTGGGTTGTCTACTACACTACACTAAATCTAAAATTAACCCTAGAAGCTCAATACATGCTCCCTAATTAACCCCTTCACTGCTGGGCATAATACACGTGTGGTGCGCAGTGGCATTTAGCAGCCTTCTAATTATCAAAAAGCAAAGCCAAAGCAATATAAGTCTGCTATTTCTGAACAAAGGGGATCCCAGAGAAGCATTTACAATCATTTATGTTATAATTGCAAAAGTTGTTTGTAAATAATTTCAGTGAGAAACCTAAAGTTTGTGAAAAAAAGTGAACAATTTTTTTTATTTGATCGCATTTGGCGGTGAAATGGTGGCATGAAATATAGCAAAATGGGCCTAGATCAATACTTTGGGATGTCTTCTAAAAATATATATACATGTCAATGTATATTCAGGGATTCCTGAAAGATATCAGTGTCCCAATGTAACTAGCGCTAATTTTGAAAAAAAAGTTGTTTGGAAATAGCAAAGTGCTACTTGTATTTATGGGCCTATAACTTGCAAAAAAAGCAAAGTACATGTAAACATTGGGTATTTCTAAACTCAGGACAAAATTTAGAAACTATTTAGCATGGTTTGTTTTTGGTGGTTGTAGATGTGTAACAGATTTTGGGGGTCAAAGTTAGAAAAAGTGGGGTTTTTTTCATTTTTTCCTCATATTTTCTAAAAAATTTTTATAGTAAATTATAAGATATGATGAAAATAATGGTATCTTTTGAAAGTCCATTTAATGGCGAGAAAAAAGGTATATAATATATATAATATGTGTGGGTACAGTAAATGAGTAAGAGGAAAATTACAGCTAAACACAAACACTGCAGAAATGTAAAAATAGCCTTGGTCCCAAACGGACAGAAAATGGAAAAGTGCTGCGGTCATTAAGGGGTTAAGGATACCACAGACAAAGCTATTTCAATTGCTGGAAAAAAAGGAGATATTTGGGGAAAAAAAAATGTAATAGATTTCAGCTGGTAAAATTAATAATTGGGAACAAATTAAAGGGGAGAAAAAATTAGGGAATGTGGTTCCTTTAACCTTGAGCTATAAAACAGTAAATTATTTGGTTTGTGTAAAGTCGTATTGGCTCACCTTTTTTACTCAGTTTAAATATTTTCTTATTCTATTTTATAACATGAACATTTTGTTAGTTGTTAAAGGGATATTAAACCCCCTTTTTATGATTCAGATAGAACAGGCAACAATTTTAAGCAACTTTCTAATTTACTCCTATTATCATTTTTTCTTTGTTCTCTTGGTATATTTATTTTATTTGAAAAAAGCAATGTAAGCTTAGGAGTCAGCCCATTTTTAGTTCAGAACCCTAGGTAGTGCTGCTGATTGGTGGCTACATTTACGTTTCACAATATAGGTGTTAAAGTATCTCTTTAACATATATCATTTTAACATTGAAATAATTCAATATTTAAATGTCCAGGTACATTTTAAAAGTTACATTTTAGATTCAACACAAATTAATTATGCACATGATTGTCTTAATATGTGTGTGTGTGCTTTACAAAGGTTAAATGTGCTTCCCATTTTGAACTGCTAATTGTAAAGGACATTTGTGAGATGTAAAGCTGAGCCTGTTAACAGCTGCAAACAACAAGCCAAAAGTCATAAATGAACTCCTTGTGAATTACAAATTATATTTTTTCTTTTCACAAAGCCAAAAAAGCCTTCTAGAGCCATAATTTTGCAAAAATAAAATAAAAATCTGATCAGCTTTGTTAACTCCAGGAAAAGGAAGGAAGAAAGGAAGAAACAAAAACACATTCCAATTCCTGAGCAAGAAACTACTGGTGATTGTGAGCTACCTGTGTATGCTTTGCCTAATTGGCTTGCATCGGCTCAGTGAAAATAATCACAAAGATGGTGAACTTTGACTTAATAAATCAATATCTACTAATAAATCCAGATCTTCATAGAATAATCTAATTAACCCCTTAACGACTGAGGACGTGCAGGGTACGTCCTCAGAAAAAAGGCAGTTAACGCCTGAGGACGTACCCTGCACGTCCTCAGTGTGGAAAGCAGCCAAAATAAACTTTCATGATTCAGATAGAGCATGTAATTTTAAACAATTTTCCAATTTACTTTTATCACCAATTTTGCTTTGTTCTCTTGGTATTCTTAGTTGAAAGCTTAACCTAGGAAGTTCATATGCTAATTTTTTAGACCTTGAAGCCCACCTCTTTCAGATTGCATTTTAACAGTTTTTCGCCACTAGAGGGTGTTAGTTCACAAATTTCATAAAGATAACACTGTGCTCGTGCACGAGAAGTTATCGGGGAGCAGGCACTGATTGGCTAAACTGCAAGTCTGTCAAAAGAACTGAAAAAAGGGGCAGTTTGCTAGGCTTAGATAAAAGATAATCACAGAGGTTAAAAGTATATTATTATAACTGTGTTGGTTATGCAAAACTGGGAAATGAGTAATAAAGGGATTATCTATCTTTTAAAACAATAAAAATTCTGGTGTAGACTGTCCCTTTAAACTGAGGAGGAAAATAACATAACTGTGCCTGCACCTGCCAGATGTACACTTCCATACAAGTCTTGGGACTAGCATCTTGATTGGCTGCTTAAAGCTTGAGGTAAAATATCTTCCTTTTTTACATAGAGATATTTAGGTGATATTTTCAAGTCGGCGTTTTACAAATATGCTGCATCACTTTCAAGTGCTTTAACATTTGTGTATCATGTCCCTTTATTTATTCTAAACACCATATTAGTTTATAAGACATTAATTAATGCCTGATCATAGGGCTATTCTGATGCAAAAAATCTAAATGCTCTTAATGATTAACTTTTCTATAGCCGAAACTATGAATATATTTAACCCCTTAACGGCCAAGGACGTGCAGGGTACGTCCTCAAAAGAAAGTCAGTTAACGACCAAGGACGTACCCTGCACGTCCTCGGTCTGGAAAGCAGCTGGAAGCGATCCTGATCACTTCCAGCTGCTTTCCGGTTATTGCAGGATGCCTCGATATCGAGGCATCCTGCAATAACATTTTTTAGCTATCCGGTGCAGAGAGAGCCACTCTGTGGCCCTCTCTGCACCGGAGATCCGTGGCTATTTTCGTTGGTGGGTGAGAGCCGGTATGGGAGGCGGGTGGCGGCCATCGATGGCCATGCTGATCTAGAGGGGGGCAGGATCGTGGGCGGGGATGGCCGGGGGCGCGCAGGGACGCGCGCACGTGCACGGGGGGGGCGGGCGCGTGCACGAGGAGGGATCGGGTGGGAACCGCTACACTACAGAAAAAAAATTGTACAAAACTGAAACAATGGGGGGAAATTATATTAAAATATAAACCTCAGTTAGGTGGTGGGGGTTGGTTTGTGTGGGGGGGGAAGCTACACTATAGAAAAAATTTAAAAAAAAATTAAAAAAAAAAAAATTCTGCAAACTGGCAGACAGCTGCTAGTACTCAAGATGGCCCCCAATAAGGCAGAGGGGGAGGTTTAGAGAGCTGTTTTGGGGGGATCAGGGAGGTTGGGGGCTAAGCGGGGGGATCCTACACAGTAGCATATGTAAATATGCTAAAAAAAATTAAACAAAAACTTTTATTTGAGTACTGGCAGACTTTCTGGCAGTACTTAAGATGGCGGGGACAATTGTGGGGTGGGGGAGGGAAGGGAGCTTTTTGGAGGGATCAGGGGGTGTGATGTGTCAGGTGGGAGGCTGATCTCTACACTAAAGCTGAAATTAACCCTGCAAGCTCCCTACAAACTACCTCATTAACCCCTCACTGCTAGCCATAATACACGTGTGATGCGCAGCAGTATTTAGCGGCCTTCTAATTACCAAAAAGCAATGCCAAAGTCATATATGTCTGCTATTTCTGAACAAAGGGGATCCCAGAGAAGCATTTACAACCATTTGTGCCATAATTGAACAAGCTGTTTGTAAATAATTTCAGTGAGAAACCTAAAATTGTGAAAAATTTAGCGTTTTTTTTTAATTTGATCGCATTTGGCGGTGAAATGGTGTCATGAAATATAACAAAATGGGCCTAGATCAATACTTTGGGTTGTCTACTACACTACACTAAATCTAAAATTAACCCTAGAAGCTCAATACATGCTCCCTAATTAACCCCTTCACTGCTGGGCATAATACACGTGTGGTGCGCAGTGGCATTTAGCAGCCTTCTAATTATCAAAAAGCAAAGCCAAAGCAATATAAGTCTGCTATTTCTGAACAAAGGGGATCCCAGAGAAGCATTTACAATCATTTATGTTATAATTGCAAAAGTTGTTTGTAAATAATTTCAGTGAGAAACCTAAAGTTTGTGAAAAAAAGTGAACAATTTTTTTTATTTGATCGCATTTGGCGGTGAAATGGTGGCATGAAATATAGCAAAATGGGCCTAGATCAATACTTTGGGATGTCTTCTAAAAATATATATACATGTCAATGTATATTCAGGGATTCCTGAAAGATATCAGTGTCCCAATGTAACTAGCGCTAATTTTGAAAAAAAAGTTGTTTGGAAATAGCAAAGTGCTACTTGTATTTATGGGCCTATAACTTGCAAAAAAAGCAAAGTACATGTAAACATTGGGTATTTCTAAACTCAGGACAAAATTTAGAAACTATTTAGCATGGTTTGTTTTTGGTGGTTGTAGATGTGTAACAGATTTTGGGGGTCAAAGTTAGAAAAAGTGGGGTTTTTTTCATTTTTTCCTCATATTTTCTAAAAAATTTTTATAGTAAATTATAAGATATGATGAAAATAATGGTATCTTTTGAAAGTCCATTTAATGGCGAGAAAAAAGGTATATAATATATATAATATGTGTGGGTACAGTAAATGAGTAAGAGGAAAATTACAGCTAAACACAAACACTGCAGAAATGTAAAAATAGCCTTGGTCCCAAACGGACAGAAAATGGAAAAGTGCTGCGGTCATTAAGGGGTTAAGGATACCACAGACAAAGCTATTTCAATTGCTGGAAAAAAAGGAGATATTTGGGGAAAAAAAAATGTAATAGATTTCAGCTGGTAAAATTAATAATTGGGAACAAATTAAAGGGGAGAAAAAATTAGGGAATGTGGTTCCTTTAACCTTGAGCTATAAAACAGTAAATTATTTGGTTTGTGTAAAGTCGTATTGGCTCACCTTTTTTACTCAGTTTAAATATTTTCTTATTCTATTTTATAACATGAACATTTTGTTAGTTGTTAAAGGGATATTAAACCCCCTTTTTATGATTCAGATAGAACAGGCAACAATTTTAAGCAACTTTCTAATTTACTCCTATTATCATTTTTTCTTTGTTCTCTTGGTATATTTATTTTATTTGAAAAAAGCAATGTAAGCTTAGGAGTCAGCCCATTTTTAGTTCAGAACCCTAGGTAGTGCTGCTGATTGGTGGCTACATTTACGTTTCACAATATAGGTGTTAAAGTATCTCTTTAACATATATCATTTTAACATTGAAATAATTCAATATTTAAATGTCCAGGTACATTTTAAAAGTTACATTTTAGATTCAACACAAATTAATTATGCACATGATTGTCTTAATATGTGTGTGTGTGCTTTACAAAGGTTAAATGTGCTTCCCATTTTGAACTGCTAATTGTAAAGGACATTTGTGAGATGTAAAGCTGAGCCTGTTAACAGCTGCAAACAACAAGCCAAAAGTCATAAATGAACTCCTTGTGAATTACAAATTATATTTTTTCTTTTCACAAAGCCAAAAAAGCCTTCTAGAGCCATAATTTTGCAAAAATAAAATAAAAATCTGATCAGCTTTGTTAACTCCAGGAAAAGGAAGGAAGAAAGGAAGAAACAAAAACACATTCCAATTCCTGAGCAAGAAACTACTGGTGATTGTGAGCTACCTGTGTATGCTTTGCCTAATTGGCTTGCATCGGCTCAGTGAAAATAATCACAAAGATGGTGAACTTTGACTTAATAAATCAATATCTACTAATAAATCCAGATCTTCATAGAATAATCTAATTAACCCCTTAACGACTGAGGACGTGCAGGGTACGTCCTCAGAAAAAAGGCAGTTAACGCCTGAGGACGTACCCTGCACGTCCTCAGTGTGGAAAGCAGCTGGAAGCGATCCTGCTCGCTTCCAGCTGCTTTCCGGTTATTGCAGTGATGCCTCGATATGGAGGCATCCTGCAATAACCTTTGTAAGCCATCCGGTGCAGAGAGAGCCACTCTGTGGCCCTCTCTGCACCGGAGATCAGTGGCTTACTGCGTTGGTGGGTGGGAGCCGGACCGGGAGGCGGGTGGCGGCCATCAATGGCCCTGGTTATGTGAAGGGGGGCGGGATCGTGGGCGGGGGTGGCTGGGGGCGCGCACGGGCGCGCGCGCCTGCACGGGAGGGTGGGGGCGGGCGCGTGCACGGGGAGGGAGCGGGTGGGAACCGCTACACTACAGAAAATTTTAAAAATTAAAAATGTTGAAAGTAAAAAAACAAAAAAAAAAAAAACGATCAGCAAGGTGGTGGGGGTTTGTCTGTGTGGGGGTGGGGGAAGCTACACTACAGAAAAGAAAAACAAAACAAAAAAGCACTTTTTATTGCACTTTTTATTGCAAACTGGGTACTGGCAGACAGCTGCCAGTACCCAAGATGGCCCCCAATAAGGCAGAGGGGAGGGTTAGAGAGCGGTTTTGGGGGGGATCAGGGAGGTTGGGGGCTAAGGGGGGGATCCTACACAGTAGCATATGTACATATGCTAAAAAAAAATTATTATTTTTTTTAAAACCCCTTTTATTTTAGTACTGGCAGACTTTCTGCCAGTACTTAAGATGGCGGGGACAATTGTGGGGGAGGGAAGGGAAGGGAGCTGTTTGGGAGGGATCAGGGGGTGGGATGTGTCAGATGGGAGGCTGATCTCTACACTAAAGCTAAAATTAACCCTGCAAGCTCCCTACAAACTCCCTAATTAACCCCTTCACTGCTAGCCATAATACATGTGTGAGGCGCAGCAGGATTTAGCGGCCTTCTAATTACCAGAAAGCAACGCCAAAGTCATATATGTCTGCTATTTCTGAACAAAGGGGATCCCAGACAAGCATTTACAACCATTTGTGCCATAATTGCACAAGCTGTTTGTAAATGATTTCAGTGAGAAACCTAAAATTGTGAAAAATTTTAAGTTTTTTTTAATTTGATCGCATTTGGCGGTGAAATGGTGGCATGAAATATACCAAAATGTGCCTAGATCAATACTTGGGGTTGTCTACTACAAGCTCCCTAATTAACCCCTTAACTGCTGGGCATAATACACTTGTGGTGCGCAGTGGCATTTAGCGGCCTTCTAATTACCAATAAGCTACGCCAAAGCCATATATGTCTGCTATTTCTGAACAAAGGGGATGCCAGAGAAGAATTTACAACCATTTATGCCATAATTGCACAAGTTGTTTGTAAATAATTTCAGTGAGAAACCGAAAGTTTGTGAAAAAATTTGTGAAAAAGTGAACGATTTTTTGGATTTGATCGCATTTGGCGGTGAAATGGTGGTATGAAATATACCAAAATTGGCCTAGATCAATACTTTGGGATGTCTACTAAAAAAAAATATATACATGTCAAGGGATATTCAGAGATTCCTGAAAGATATTAGTGTTCTAATGTAACTAGCTCTAATTTTGAAAAAAAGTGGTTTGGAAATAGCAAAGTGCTACTTGTATTTATGGCCCTATAACTTGCAAAAAAAGCAAAGAACATGTAAACATTGGGTATTTCTAAACTCAGGACAAAATTTAGAAACTATTTAGCATGGGTGTTTTTTGGTGGTTTTAGATGTGTAACAGATATTGGGGTCAAAGTTAGAAAAAGTGTGTTTTTTTCCATTTTTCCTCATATTTTATCATTTTTTTTATAGTAAATTATAAGATATGATGAAAATAATGGTATATTTAGAAAGTCCATTTAATGGCGAGAAAAACGGTATATAATATGTGTGGGAACAGTAAATGAGTAAGAGGAAAATTACAGCTAAACACAAACACCACAAAAATGTAAAAATAGCCTTGGTCCCAAACGGACAGAAAATGGAAAAGTGCTGTGGTCATTAAGGGGTTAAGGATATTGATAAATAGATGTATTCTGTATGTGTATGTATATATATATTGATATTGGGTTTTTTGTTTATATATGTTGCAATATGTTATGCTTTAAATTATTGTGTCATTTCATTTTCGTCCAATTGCCAATATGAAGATATACATTTTAAATCCACTTTACTTTTTTTGCTCTCTGCAAAGATGTGTGGTGATCACAATTATCTGGGGGATAGTAAAATAAATTGAGTATGGAACTAAAAATACTTTTCTAACCCCTTAGGAAAAATAAAGATGATCTTCGTGCTCTAAATATGGAAAATGCTTTCAGTGTAATACAATCTAATCAAAACTTACATATGTCACCTTCCTTTGAAGAATACACATGCTACTGTCTTAAACTGGATAACTGAATTTGCACTCAGCCCTTCTTTTCCTGTGCAACACAATTACACAGCAGTTTGTCCTCTAGGTTGAGAGCCATATTTAGGTCAGAGATCTGAAACTAAATTGGAACCCACCATTTTAGTTTAAAACACAAATTCTACAAATATTTAATGGGACATGGAGGTGAGTAATATATATACTGTATATATATAAAAACAGTAGATTGAATGTTTCAGTTTTTGAAATGTACAAATAAAAATAACTATATTTTGCTCATCTATATCTATAAACTATCTGTGATAAAACTCACACACACAGAGTGAAAGGGAGTGTATTTTAAGATAAAGGGATTTTAAAGGACCAGTCAACACATTAGATTTGCATAATCAACAACTGCAAGATAACAAGACAATGCAATAGCACTTAGTCTGAACTTCAAATGAGTAGTAGATTTTTTTGTAACAAAAGTTATATATATTTCCACTCCCCTTGTACCATGTGATAGCAATCAGCCAATCACAAATGCATATACGTATAGTCTGTGAATTCTTGCACATGCTCAGTAGGATCTGGTGACTCAAAAATTGTAAATATAAAAGACTGTGCACATATTTTTTAATGGAAGCAAATTGGAAAGTTGTTTAAAATGACATGCTGTATCTGAATCATGAACATTTAATTTAACTTGAGTATCCCTTTAAGGTGTACCACTCAAGAAGTATTGTTTAGAGACCATTTGATTTTAGAGAAATAGAAACCATGGCCTAGATTTGGAGTTTGGCGGTAGCCGTGAAAACCAGCGTTAGAGGCTCCTAACGCTGGTTTTAGGCTACCTCCGGTATTTGGAGTCACTCAAAAAAGGGTCTAACGCTCACTTTTCAGCCGCGACTTTTCCATACCGCAGATCCCCTTACGTCAATTGCATATCCTATCTTTTCAATGGGATTTTTCTAACTCCGGTATTTAGAGTCGTGTCTGAAGTGAGCGTTAGAATTTTAACGACAAAACTCCAGCAGCAGAAAAAAGTCAGTAGTTAAGAGCTTTCTGGGCTAACGCCGGTTCATAAAGCTCTTAACTACTGTACTCTAAAGTACACTAACACCCATAAACTACCTATGTACCCCTAAACCGAGGCCCCCCCACATCGCCGCCACTCGATTAAATTTTTTTAACCCCTAATCTGCCGACCGCCACCTACGTTATACTTATCTACCCCTAATCTGCTGCCCCTAACACCGCCGACCCCTATATTATATTTATTAACCCCTAATCTGCCCCCCTCAACGTCGCCTCCACCTGCCTACACTTATTAACCCCTAATCTGCCGAGCGAACTGCACCGCTACTATAATAAAGTTATTAACCCCTAATCCGCCTCACTAACCCTATAATAAATAGTATTAACCCCTAATCTGCCCTCCCTAACATCGCCGACACCTAACTTCAATTATTAACCCCTAATCTGCCGACCGGAGCTCACCGCTATTCTAATAAATGTATTAACCCCTAAAGCTAAGTCTAACCCTAACACTAACACCCCCCTAACTAAAATATAATTTAAATCTAACGAAATTAATTAACTCTTATTAAATAAATTATTCCTATTTAAAGCTAAATACTTACTTGTAAAATAAATCCTAATATAGCTACAATATAAATTATAATTATATTATAGCTATTTCAGGATTAATATTTATTTTACAGGTAACTTTGTATTTATTTTAACCAGGTACAATAGCTATTAAATATTTAAGAACTATTTAATAGCTAAAATAGTTAAAATAATTCCAAAATTACCTGTAAAATAAATCCTAACCTAAGTTACAATTAAACCTAACACTATACTATCATTAAATTAATTAAATAAAATACCTACAATTACCTACAATTAAACCTAACACTACACTATCAATATATTAATTAAATACAATACCTACAAATAACTACAATGAAATAAACTAACTAAAGTACAAAAAATAAAAAAGAACTAAGTTACAAAAAATAAAAAAATATTTACAAACATAAGAAAAATATTACAACAATTTTAAACTAATTACACCTACTCTAAGCCCCCTAATAAAATAACAAAGACCCCCAAAATAAAAAATGCCCTACCCTATTCTAAATTACTAAAGTTCAAAGCTCTTTTACCTTACCAGCCCTGAACAGGGCCCTTTGCGGGGCATGCCCCAAGAAGTTCAGCTCTTTTGCCTGTAAAAAAAAACACCTACAATACCCCCCCCCAACATTACAACCCACCACCCACATACCCCTAATCTAACCCAAACCCCCCTTAAATAAACCTAACACTAAGCCCCTGAAGATCATCCTACCTTATCTTCACCTCACCGGGTATCACCGATCGGTCCTGGCTCCAAAATCTTCATCCAACCCAAGCGGGGGCTGGCGATCCATCCGGTGGCTGAAGAGGTCCAGAAGAGGCTCCAAAGTCTTCATCCTATCCGGGAAGAAGAGTAGATCCGGACCGGCAACCATCATCTTCCAAGCGGCATCTTCTATCTTCATCCGATGAGGACCGGCTCCATCCTGAAGACCTCCACCGCGGACCCATCTTCATCCGGCGACGTCCAACTGAAGAATGACGGTTCCTTTAAGGGACGTCATCCAAGATGGCGTCCCTCGAATTCCGATCGGCTTATAGGATTCTATCAGCCAATCGGAATTAAGGTAGGAATATTCTGATTGGCTGATGGAATCAGCCAATCAGAATCAAGTTCAATCCGATTGGCTGATCCAATCAGCCAATCAGATTGAGCTCGCATTCTATTGGCTGTTCCGATCAGCCAATAGAATGCAAGCTCAATCTGATTGGCTGATTGGATCAGCCAATCGGATTGATCTTGATTCTGATTGGCTGATTCCATCAGCCAATCAGAATATTCCTACCTTAATTCCGATTGGCTGATAGAATCCTATCAGCCAATCGGAATTCAAGGGACGCCATCTTGGATGACGTCCCTTAAAGGAACCGTCATTCTTCAGTTGGACATCGCCGGATGAAGATGGGTCCGCGGTGGAGGTCTTCAGGATGGAGCCCGTCCTCATCGGATGAAGATAGAAGATGCCGCTTGGAAGATGATGGTTGCCGGTCCGGATCTACTCTTCTTCCCAGATAGGATGAAGACTTTGGAGCCTCTTCTGGACCTCTTCAGCCACCGGATGATGGATCGCCAGCCCCTGCTTGGGTTGGATGAAGATTTTGGAGCCAGGACCGATCGGTGATACCCGGTGAGGTGAAGACAAGGTAGGAAGATCTTCAGGGGCTTAGTGTTAGGTTTATTTGAGGGGGGTTTGGGTTAGATTAGGGGTATGTGGGTGGTGGGTTGTAATGTTGGGGGGGGGTATTGTATGTGTTTTTTTTTACAGGCAAAAGAGCTGAACTTCTTGGGGCATGCCCCGCAAAGGGCCCTGTTCAGGGCTGGTAAGGTAAAAGAGCTTTGAACTTTAGTAATTTAGAATAGGGTAGGGCCTTTTTTATTTTGGGGGTCTTTGTTATTTTATTAGGGGGCTTAGAGTAGGTGTAATTAGTTTAAAATTGTTGTAATATTTTTCTTATGTTTGTAAATAGTTTTTATATTTTGTAACTTAGTTCTTTTTTATTTTTTGTACTTTAGTTAGTTTATTTCATTGTAGTTATTTGTAGGTATTGTATTTAATTAATGTATTGATAGTGTAGTGTTAGGTTTAATTGTAGGTAATTGTAGGTATTTTATTTAATTAATTTAATGATAGTATAGTGTTAGGTTTAATTGTAACTTAGGTTAGGATTTATTTTACAGGTAATTTTGTAATTATTTTAACTATAGTTAAAATATTATAGTTAACTATTTAATAGCTATTGTACCTGGTTAAAATAAATACAAAGTTACCTGTAAAATAAATATAGTTAACTATTTAATAGCTATTGTACCTGGTTAAAATAAATACAAAGTTACCTGTAAAATAAATATTAATCCTCAAATAGCTATAATATAATTATAATTTATATTGTAGCTATATAAGGATTTATTTTACAGGTAAGTATTTAGCTTTAAATAGGAATAATTTATTTAATAAGAGTTAATTAATTTCGTTAGATTTAAATTATATTTAAGTTAGGGGGGTGTTAGTGTTAGGGTTAGACTTAGCTTTAGGGGTTAATACATTTATTAGAATAGCGGTGAGCTCCGGTCAGCAGATTAAGGGTTAATAATTGAAGTTAGGTGTCTGCGATGTTAGGGAGGGCAGATTAGGGGTTAATACTATTTATTATAGGGTTAGTGAGGCGGATTAGGGGTTAATAACTTTATTATGATAGCGGTGCGGTCCGCTCGGCAGATTAGGGGTTAATAAGTGTAGGCAGGTGGAGGCGACGTTGTGGGGGGCAGATTAGGGGTTAATAAATATAATATAGGGGTCGGCGGTGTTAGGGGCAGCAGATTAGGGGTACATAAGGATAATGTAAGTAGCGGCGGTTTACGGAGCGGCAGATTAGGGGTTAAAAATAATATGCAGGGGTCAGCGATAGCGGGGGCGGCAGATTAGGGGTTAATAAGTGTAAGGCTAGGGGTGTTTAGACTCGGGGTTCATGTTAGGGTGTTAGGTGCAGACGTAGGAAGTGTTTCCCCATAGCAAACAATGGGGCTGCGTTAGGAGCTGAACGCGGCTTTTTTGCAGGTGTTAGGTTTTTTTTCAGCTCAAACAGCCCCATTGTTTCCTGTGGGGGAATCGTGCACGAGCACGTTTTTGAGGCTGGCCGCGTCCGTAAGCAACTCTGGTATCGAGAGTTGAAGCTGCGTTAAATATGCTCTACGCTCCTTTTTTGGAGCCTAACGCAGCCTTTATGTGGACTCTCAATACCAGAGTTATTTTTATGGTGCGGACAGAAAAAAGCCAGCGTTAGCTACGCATGTTAGTAGAATTGCCTGTTTATTTGCTAAATTCATCATTGTGCAGTTTTATTTCTTATAAAAAGAATATCTCTGTTAAAACGTGGGGTCTCTCCATGACAGCTTACTGATGTAGGATCACACAAGTGCACGTTTTGAGCACCCTTTGCAAACACTGTCACCATTTTTAAGTCACTAGTGCGCACCTGAACTTACCTCAGGAAAGAAACTAACTTTGTACTAAAAAAAAGAAAGGTACATTTCATAAAAGAAGTAAATTGTTATTTTTTTTATTATTTTAACCTCTATCTGAATCCTAAAAGTTTAATTTTGACTTAAATGTCACTTTCTGCTTCCAGAAAATGACTGAATTCCCTGTAAAATAGACGTTCTAGCTTAAATCTTGGGATTTTTGTTCATGTTTAATTTAAATGTTAATAAACATTGGTTTAATAAAACAGATTGGGCACATGCTGCATTTAATATAAATTTAATCCCTTTGCACAGATTTTCTATTATGGTTATTTAAAAAAAAAAAAAAAAAAAAAAAAAACTTTTTGTTTTTCTTAGTTTGAACATTTTAATGACAATTAATACTCAAACTATATTCACATTAGAATTAAGTAAAACAATAATAATTTGTTAATGCCTTAA
Organism: Bombina bombina; assembly: GCF_027579735.1. Lineage (NCBI taxonomy): Eukaryota > Metazoa > Chordata > Amphibia > Anura > Bombinatoridae > Bombina > Bombina bombina. The sequence goes on along the minus strand of NC_069501.1, from coordinate 263,099,737 downwards.
TATTAACAAGAAAAAAAATTGCATCTTGTATATAATGTTCTATGCATTTATTTTAAAAAAATTTAATCTCTTTACTTACTATGGGTTTCAACTGTGTTAAGAGTTTGTAGATTTTAATACTACTGATGAGCCAATCAGAAATGGCATATGAACATATCTTCCACTAACTGTCCATTAATTTCGACCAGAGGTCAATAAACAAAGAATATGAGAATGGAATGTGTTTGAGAAGAAAAAAAAGACGAAAAAAAATAACAAAATACAGCATCTTCTTTTGAACTAGAAAGTAACGGCTAGATTATGAGTTTTGCGTTATGAGGGGTGCGATGCTAACTTGCACATTACTGTCACCGCTCACTTTCCTACAGCGCTGATATTACAGGTTTTTCTAAACCCGGCGTTAAAAGGCAAGAAGTGAGCATAGAGCAAAATTGTGCTCCATAACGCACTCCAATACCAGCGATGCTTAAGTCAGCGGTAAGCTGGTTGTACGTGCTCGTGCACGATTTCCCCATAAACATCAATGGGGAGAGCCAGCTGAGAAAAAGTCTAACACCTGCAAAAAAGCAGCGTAAAGCTCCGTAACGCAGCCACATTGATTCCTATGGGGAAACTATATTTATGTTTACACCTAACACCCTAACATGAACCCTGAGTCTAAACACCCCTAATTTTACACTTATTAACCCCTAATCTGCCGCCCCGACATCGACGACACCTGCATTATACTTATTAACCCCTAATCTGCTGCTCCGGACATCGCTGCCACCTACATTATACTTATGAACCCCTAATCTGCTACCCCCAATATCGCCAACACCTACATTATATTTATTAACCCCTAAACTGCTGCCCACAACATTGCTGACACCTACATAATGTTATTAACCCCTAATCTGCCGCCCCAACATCGCCGCCACTATAATAAACATATTAACCCCTAAACCGCCGTACTCCCGCATTGCAAACACTAGTTAAATATTATTAACCCCTAATCTGCCGCCCCCAACATCACCTCCACCTACCTACATTTATTAGCCCCTAATCTGCCGCCCCCAACGTCGCCGCCGCCACTATACTAAATTTATTAACCCCTAAATCTAAGTCTAACCCTAACACCCCCTAACTTAAATATAATTTAAATAAATCTAAATACAAATTACTATCATTAACTAAATAATTCCTATTTAAAACTAAATACTTACCTATAAAATAAACCCTAAACTAGCTACAATATAACTAATAGTTACATTGTAGCTAGCTTAGGGTTTATTTTTATTTTACAGGCAAGTTTGTATTTATTTTAACTAGGTAGAATAGTTACTAAATAGTCATTAACTATTTAATAACTACCTACCTAAAATAAATACAAATTTACCTGTAAAATAAAACCTAACCTGTATTACAATAACACTTAACCTTACACTACAATTAAATAACTTAACTAAATTAAATACAATTAACTAAATTAAATAAAATGAGCTAAATTACTAAAAAACAAAACAAATTACAAGATCTTTAAACTAATTACACCTAATATAATAGCCCTATCAAAATAAAAAAAGCCCACCCAAAATAAAAAAAAACCCTAGCCTAAACTAAACTACCAATAGCCCTTAAAAGGACCTTTTGCGGGGCATTGCCCCAAAGAAATTAGCTCTTTTACCTTTGGGGGTTTTATTTGGGGGGTTAGTTGTGTGGGTGGTGGGTTTTACTGTTGGGGGGTTGTTTATTTTATTTTTTTTACAGGTAAAAGAGCTGATTTCTTTGGGGCAATGCCCCGCAAAAGGCCCTTTTAAGGGCTATTGGTAGATTAGTTTTGGCTAGGGTTTTTTTTATTTTGGGTGGGCTTTTTTTTATTTTGATAGGGATATTAGTTTAAAGATCTTGTAATTTTTTTTATTTTCTGTAATTTAGTGGGGGGGGTTGTAATGTAGCTAATTGTATTTAATTGTAGTGTAGTGTTAGGTGTTAGTGTAACTTAGGTTAGGTTTTATTTTAGAGGTAAATTTGTATTTATTTTAGCTAGGTAGCTAGTAAATAGTTAATAACTATTTAGTAACTATTCTACCTAGTTAAAATAAATACAAAGTTGCCTGTAAAATAAAAATAAACCCTAAGCTAGCTACAATGTAACTATTAGTTATATTGTAGCTAGCTTAGGATTTATTTTATAGGTAATTATTAAGTTTTAAATAGGAATAATTTAGTTAATGATAGGAATTTTTATTTATATTTATTTTAATTATATTTAAGTTAGGGGGTGTTAGGGTTAGACTTAGGTTTAGGGGTTAATAAATATAGTATGTTGGGGGCGGCAGATTAGGGGTTAATAAATGTAGGTAGGTGGCGGTGATGTTAGGGACAGCAGATTAGGGGTTAATAATATTTAACAAGTGTTTGCGATGCGGGAGTACTGCGGTTTAGGGGTTAATATGTTTATTATAGTGGCGGTGATGTCCGGAGCGGCAAATTAGGGGTTAATAATTTTATTTTAGTGTTTGCGATGTGGGAGGGCCTCGGTTTAGGGGTTAATAGGCAGTTGATGGGTGTTAGTGTACTTTTTAGCACTTTAGTTATGAGTTTTATGCTACAGCTTTGTAGCGTAAAACCCATAACTACTGACTTTAGAATGCGTTACGAATCTTGCGGGATAGGTGGTACTGCTCACTTTTTGGCCTTCAAGGACAAGCTTGTAATACCGGCGCTATTGAAGTCCCATAGAAAATAGACTATACACAAATTGTGTAATTTGCTTTGCGGTAAGACCAAAAAAGTGTGTGGTGCTCTAAATCTGCAAGACTCGTAATAGTAGCGGGCGTGAAAAAGCAGCGTTAGGACGTTAGGATTTTTGTTCTGATTAAGATTAAAGAGAGCATTATCTGTCTTATTTTACCAAGTATTTTGCTCAAAACAGGGATGAGCAAATTCCTCTTGTATAACAACTGAATTGTGGAAAATTGTTCTAATTGAAGATTGTTCTACTATTAAAGAAATATGAAACCCAGATTTAGATAGAGCATGCAATTTTAAATAACTTTCCATTATACTTCTATTATCATTTTTTTTCATTCTCTTGGTATCTTTTTTTGAAAAGCAGGAACGTATTCTTAGGAGCCGGACCATTTCTGGAGTCCTATATGGCAGAATGTTATCCATTTACAAGAACACTAGATGGCAGCACTATTTCCTGTCATGAAGTGCTCCAGATGCCTACCTAGGTATCTCCTTAATACAATATCATGTTCTCTGTCTGAATAACAAAATAAATGTTTTGGGGTTCATATCCACTTAAGCAGTTCCAGTGGAAAAAAATGTAACATTTCTTTGAATCCAATGTTATATTTCAGTAAATAAAATGTAACATTCTAATACTGAATGCGAAATTTGATTAAAAACACATTAGTAATATTAAATTCAACATGCTAATAATAATTTTGAGACTTTTTTGATACATATTGGTATATTAATGTTACATTTAAAGGGACAGTCTACTCTAGAATTTTTATTGTTGAAAAAGATAGATAATCCCTTTATTACCCATTCATCAGTTTTGCATAAATAACAGTTATATTAATATACTTTTTGTGATTACCTTGTATCTAAGCCTCTGCAGACTGCCCCCTTATTTCATTTCTTTTGACAGACTTGCATTTTAGCCAATCAGTGCTGACTCATAAATAACTCCACGGGAGTGAGCATACTGTTATCTATATGATACACATGAACTAGCACTGTCTAGCTGTGAAAACTGTCAAAATGCACTGAGATAGGGAGACGTCTTCAAGGACTCAAAAATTAGCATATGAGTCTACCTATGATTAGCTTTCAACAAAGAATACCAAGAGAACAAAGCAAATTTAATGATAAAAGTAAATTGGAAAGTTGTTTAACATTGCATACCATGAAAGTTTAATTTTGACTAGACTGTCCCTAGATCATATTGTAACACATGTAAAAACAAATGCAAAATATTCAGCACATACTTAAAATACATTTGAATGAAATCATTTAGTCAGCATTTGTTACTTTTAATGAATACAATAGAACATCCTTTCACCTATAAATATATGAAGTTGTATTCTATTTACTGATGTAAGGAATGCTAATGTGAATACAGTTTGAGGTTATTTACATGCTTGATATCAGCAATTCAGTGCACAGACAGATAGGGGTCGATTTAACAAGCCACGGCGGAGAGCGGCATATATACACACCCATGTCCACTGCAGCTCGCCTCTGGTGGGCTGAATTCCACTTCTGGAATTCAGCATTGCACAAGAATGCCCGCGCACAGCTAATCACACATGGGCAGGAGCTGTCAATCTCCCCGGGCAGATGAGACCGGGGAGATTGAAATTCGCCACCTAAGAGGTGACAAAAAGGTTAGGGAAGCAGCGATCTGCTTCATAAATACGGACTGCAGATTCTCTTGTGAGAATCTGCAGTCATAGCGGGGCAAAGGCTGGCGAAGCCTTGGATAAACCAACCCCATAATGTGCTCCTAGGATGCTTAGAGGATCTTCTGCATTTGTTGAGATGCTGTGTTTAAACAGAGGCATAATGCTGTGCTACTGGAAAGGATAGGATTTTTATTTTTACTAAGAGCTTAACTGCATCAGAAAGGTTAAACACATACTCAAAGCTCCACTCCTGGAACACCTCCATTCTACTCATGAGGATACTGCCAGTGACTGGAGCATATGCTTGTATGCCTGCTTCTCATTTGCCCATCAGCTATAGCCTCATCTAGAATAACACAGGACTATCTATTTAACCACTTTTCTGAAGTAAATGGAATTTATTTAAACATAAAGTATTCTAATAAAACTTTTTTATTTTTACATTACAAGAGCCCTTTAAAGCTGTACAAGAAAAATCTGCTGCTGACTCATTTTAAACAGGACCTTTGTGTTCATCACATTATTTATGCTGTCCTTTTCAGATGTATACAATCTCCTGCTCTGGAGGTGATGGACTGAATATAATTTGTGCATGTATTCATTTTACAAGACCCATTTGACGATCATCTGTACTTTACATACATCAGTCTATATTATAAATATTTTAATAATAATGACTAAAATTCATGCAACAATGCATGAGAAGATCACATTCTGTGACATTCATGCCAAATACACAATTTAGATTTTATTGCATGGAGGTTGCCTTTCAGTGAATATACAGCTCAGAATGGAAATATACTTTATTTCTTTCATGTAAATAGCAAGAGTCCATGAGCTAGTGAGGTATGGGATATACATTCCTACCAGGAGGGAGCAAAGTTTCCTAAACCTCAAATGCCTCTAAATACACCTCCCACCACACAAATACTTCAGTTTTACAAACTTTGCCTCCTATGGAGGAGGTGAAGTAAGTTTGTGCTTGATTTTCATGATGTATTCTATGATAAGTACTTCAAAGCATTCTGAATCCCAATTCCTCTCAGACTAAAATGTTTGTCTGAGGGATGTGAAGAGAGTATTGCCTGTTGATTTTTATGGTTTCACTCATGGGAAATCTTTTCAAGAGTTCTCTGTTATCGATCTTAGGGATCCATCTCCTACCTCCCTTTTCAGATTGACGATATAATCTTATACCATTACCTCTGCTAATAGTTTTCAGTACTGGTTTGGCTGTCTGCTATATGTGGATGGGTGTCTTCGGTAAGTATGTATCATTAGTTAAGACACTCTCAGCTATGTTTGGCACTTTATGTATTAAAATAGAGTTTTAAATATATGTATTTACTTATATTTGCCATGAGTCAGGTCTATGTGTATTTCCCTTTGCAGTCTAACACTTTTAGTATGAGAATCATGTTTATGGAAGTTGTTTTTTTTTAAGAAAAAATTCTTATCTGGGGTTTAGTCTTTTTTTTCCAATTTGACTTGTTATTTACTTAAATTCGCAGGCAAATCTAGGCTTGCGAGGGCGCAAAATGCTGTTATTTATTGCAAAAAAAGTTTGGCGCAAATTTGCGTCTATAGTGTCACAAGTTTCGTCATTTCCTGCGTCTTTATTGACGTTAGTTTGTTTGGCGCGAAGTTCCGCTTGTTATGAGTTGCATCATTTCCGGATGTTGTTTGGCCCCAAAAAAATTTCACTTTGCATTGTGAGTCATACTTGCCGCCAAATATTTTTTTGGTTATATTACCCCACTTCCTTTATGCTAACTGCTCTCTTTATATTCTAGAGGGCTATGCTGTTTGCTTTTCTGCTTATTTAGCATTTGCATTTTTCCCCATTCCTGAAACTGCTATATGAGGAAATTGGATATTTTGTTTAAATGTTATTTTTTCTTTTACATTTTGCAAGATGTCTCAGTCTGATCCTGTCAATTGAAAATAATTTTTATTTGAAGTCAGCACCTCTCACAAAGTATTTTGGGGCACAGAAAAGGGGATTGCAGGGTCCATACAAAAAAACGTTTCAAACCAGCAATTGGTTCTTAGTCATGTCCCAAAAAAAACAACGTTTCAAACCAGCAATTGGTTCTTAGTCATGTCCCAAAAAAACAACAACGTTTCAAACCAGCAATTGGTTCTTAGACATGACTATGAACCAATTGCTGGTTTGAAACGTTTTTTTTGTATGGACCCTGCATAAAACAATAAAGTTCTTTTAAACTATGACTTGGAGGCTGGAAATCCATTTGAATTTCAGTCTTATCCTGTCTCAGAAGCTACTGTACCATGCTTCCTGAACACAGTTCTACCAAAGCTAAGTGTATCTGTTGTAAGCAAGCTGAGATTATATCTCTGGCTATATTATGTAACAGTTGTCATGATAAGCTTTTGCATGCCGATGATGTTTCTATTAGTAATAGTACAGCACCTGTTGTTCCCTAATGTAAATGATATCCCTGTTGATGTGAAAAATTATATTGCTGATGCAATACAGAACGCTGTGTCTGCTATTCCACCTTCTAATAAACGTAAAAGGTCTTTTAAAACTTACCATAAAACTTATTAAATTTGTGATGACCAACAACATACTGAAATATCCTCCTCTGAAAAGGATCTCTCTGCTTCAGAAGATCCTACTTCTGACATTTAAATTAATAAATCTTCTTATCTTTTTAAGATTGAATATATACGGTCTTTGTTGAAAGAAGTATTGGTTACTTTAAGTATTGAGGATTCTAATCCTCTTGATAACAAAACCAGTAAATGTTTAAATTCTGTTTTTAAACATTCTGTGATTACTCCTGAGGTTTTTCCTGTTCCAGATGTGGTTTCTGATGTGATTGCTAAAGAATGGTCTAAGCCTGGTGCTTCTTTTAATCCTTCTTCTATGTTTAATAAGTTATATTCTTTACCAGTGGCTATTTTGGAGTTTTTGGAAAAAGTCCTTAAGGTTGATGGGGCTATTTCTACTCTTGCCAAACGTACTACTATTCCTATGGAAGATAGTATTTCTTTTAAGGATCCTTTAGATTGGAAGATTGAATCTTATCTAAGGAAAGCTTATTTACATTCTGGCTATATTCTCAGGCCTGCCATTTCTATGGCTGATGTTGTGGCTGCATCAACTTTTTGGTTGGATAGCTTAGCACATCAGGAAACAGATCCTGATTTGTCTAGCACTGTTCGTTTGCTTAAAAATGTTAATCATTTTATCTGTAATGCTATTTTTGATATCATCAAGATTAATGTTAAATCTATGTCTTTAGCTATTCTGGCTAGAAGAGCTTTATGGCTTAAATCATGGAATGCTGACATCTAAATCTAGATTACTATCTCTATCTTTCCAGGGTAATAATTTATTTGGTTCTCAGTTGGATTCTATTATTTCCACTATCACTGGGGGGAAGGGAGTTTTTTTGCCCCAAGATAAAAAGTCTATGGGTAAATCTAAAGCTTCTAATTGGTTTTGTTTTTCATCTGAAGTTTTTGAATCATTTTGTAAGGGTCCCAACTTTCAAGATGGTGACTATAAGGACTATTCTGCCTTTTGTTCAGCAAGGTCATTACATGTCCACAATAGACTTACAGGATGCTTATCTTCACATTCCAATTCATCCAGATCACTATCGGTTTCTGAGATTCTCTTTTCTAGACAAGCATTAGCAATTTGTCACTCTCCCATTTGGCCTAGCGGTAGCTCCAAGAATCTTTTTGAATGTTCTCGGTGCCCTTCTATCTGTAATCAGAGAGCAGGGTATTGCAGTGTTTCATATTTGGAAGATATCTTGGTACTGGCTCAATCTTTTCATTTAGCAAAATCTCACACAAATCAACTAGTGTTGTTTCTTCAGACATGGTTGGAGGATCAATTTACCAAAGAGTTTCTTGATTCCTCACACAATTGTAACCTTTTTAGGTTTCCAGATAGATTCAGTGTCCATGACTCTGTATTTAACAGACAAGAGACAAATGAAATTGGTTTCAGCCTGTCGAAACCTTCAGTCTCTATCATTCCCTTCAGTGGCTATGTGCATGGAAATTTTAGGTCTCATGACTGCAGCATCGGATGCGATCCCCTTTGCTCATTTTCATATAAGACCTCTGCAGCTTTGCATGCTGAATCAATGGTGCAGGGATTATACTCGGATATCACAATTGATATTCTTAAATACCAGCATTCTACTCTCTCTGACTTGGTGGTTAAACCATCATCGTATTATTCAAGGATCTTTTCAGCATCTTTTGTTTGTCCTTCCTGGACTTTAGTCTCAACAGATGCAAGTCTTTCAGGTTGGGGAGCTATCTGGGGGTCTCTGACAGCACAAGGGGTTTGGAATCCTCTAGAGGCAAGGTTTCCAATTAATATCTTAGAACTCCATGCTATTTTCAGGGCTCTTCAGGCTTGGCCTCTATTAAAGAGATAATTTTTCATTCACTTTCAGACAGACAATTTTACAACTGTGGCATATGTCGATCATCAGTGAGGGACTCACAGTCCTTTAGCAATGAAAGAAGTATTACGGATACTTTCTTGGGCGGAATCCAACTCTTGTCCAATTTCTGTGATTCATATCCCATGTGTAGACAATTGAGAAGCAGATGATCTCAGCCGTCAGACTTTGCATTGAGTGGTCTCTCTATCCAGATGTGTTTTTTTCAGATTGTACAGATGTGGGGTCTTCCAGAAATAGATCTGATGGCTTCCCATCTAAACAGGAAACTTCCCAGATACATTTCCAGGTCCAGGGATCCTCAGGCGGAGATGGTGAATGCGTTAGCAGTTCCTTGGTCTTACCAACTTGCTTATATTTTTCCGCCTCTAGTTCTTCTTTCAAGGGTGATCTCCAAGATCAAAATGGAACAATTGCATGTGTTTCTGATAGCACCAGCATGGCCTCACAGGTTTTGGTATGCAGATCATGTCCAGGTGTCCAATTGCCAACCTTGGTCACTTCCTTTAAGGCCAGACCTTCTGTCTCAAGGGCCGTTTTTCCATCAGGATCTCAAATCACTAAATTTGAAGGTATGCAAATTGAACATTTAGTTGCAGGCTTCTAAGTCTGTTTCAAGTAAGATTTATTATCGGGTGTGGAAAACCTATATTTTATGGTGTTCTTCTCATAAATTCTCTTGGCATTCCTAGAATTTTACAGTTTCTTCAGGACGGTTTGGATAAATGTTTGTCTGCAAATACTTTGAAGGGACAAATCTCTGCTCTTTCTGTTTTATTTCATAGAAAGATTGCTAAACTTCCTAATAGTCACTGTTTTCTTCAGACTTTGGTCCATATCAAGCCTGTTATTAAGTCTATTTCTCCTCCATGGAGTCTTAATTTAGTTTTGAATCCTTTGCAGGCTCCTCCTTTGAGCCTATGCATTCTTTGGATATTAAACTTCTTTCTTGGAAAGTGTTGTTCCTTTTGGCTATCTCTTCTGCTAGAAGAGTTTCTGAATTGTCTGCTCTCTCTTGTGAGTCTCCTTTTCTGATTTTCCATCAGAATAAAGCTGTTTTTGAGGACTTTGTTTACATTTCTTCCTAAGGTTGTGAATTCTAACAACATTATTAGGGAAATTGGTGTTCCTTCTTTGTGTCCGAATCCTAAGAATTCTCTTTAGAAATCGTTAAATTCTCTGGATGTGGTAAGAGCTTTGAAATACTATGTGGAGGCTACTAAGGATTTCAGGAAGAATTCTAGTCTATTTGTTGTCTTTTCTAATTCTAGTCAGAAAACCTCTGCCATTTTTTTGGCATCTTGGTTAAAGGGCCACTGTAAGTAAATATTTTCTATGCCTGTTACTAACTAACTACCCCAAATAAGATTTTTATCAATAGCATTTCATTAACATATCTCTACCGTATGTCAGAAATCTTGTCTGCAAATTTAATTGTTTTCCAAACCCACTCCGTGGGTATCCTTTGCTCTGTACCAATCCGTTTACAATACCTAGGTTTCAAAATGGCACTTTAAACACAAAGTTATTGGTTTAAGTATTATGAACATGCAGTGCTGAAAATAGTGGGCAGGATAACGTGACATCATCGGCGAATAAAAGATATAACTTTTAGAACATTATCAAACTTTGTTTTGGAGAAAATATAGGTCAGTAGGTTTTAATTAATGTTTATTAACTTTAATATGTTAGTTGTTTAGCCTAAAAATTATAACAGAAAGTAATCCTTTAAAGCTTTTGATTCACAAGGCTTATTTGGAGGCGGGACAGTCTCCGCCTCAGAGAATTACAGCTCATTCTACTAGATCTGTTGCCACTTTGTGGGCTTTTAAGAATGAAGCTTCAGTTGATCAGATTTGCAAAGCAGCAACTTGGTCTTCTTTGCATACATTTACTAAATTTTACCATTTTGAAGTATTTGCTTCTTCTGAAGCAGTCTTTAGTAGAAAAGTTCTTCAGGCAGCTGTCTCAGTTTGATTCTTCTGTTTATAAGAACTTATTTTGTGGTTTTGATTTCTCAGCGGAAATAGCTGTTTTTATTTTATCCCTCCCTCTCTAGTGACTCTTCTGTAGTCTTCCACATCTTGGGTATTTTATCCCATACGTCATTAGCTCATGGACTCTTGCTATTTACATGAAAGAAAACATAATTTATGTAAGAACTTACCTGATAAATTTATATTTTTCATAATGGCAAGAGTCCATGAGGCCCACCCTGTTTTTGGTGGTTATACTTTTTGTATAAAAGCACAATATTATTTTCCAGTTCCTCTTTTTTGTATGTTTTTTTAATCTTTTTTACACCTTACTACTTGGCTATACGTTAAACTGAAGTTTGTGTGTGGTGGGAGGTGTATTTATAGGCATTTGAGGTTTGGGAAACTTTGCCCCCTCCTGGTAGGAATAACAGAATTTATGCTTACCTGATAAATTTCTTTCTCCAACGGTGTGTCCGGTCCACGGCGTCATCCATAACTTGTGGGAATATTCTCTTCCCCAACAGGAAATGGCAAAGAGCACAGCAAAAGCTGTCCATATAGTCCCTCCCAGGCTCCGCCCCCCCAGTCATTCGACCGATGGTTAGGAGAAAAAAAGGAGAAACTATAGGGTGCCGTGGTGACTGTAGTGTAAAGAGAAAGAAATTTTTCAAACCTGATTAAAAAAACCAGGGCGGGCCGTGGACCGGACACACCGTTGGAGAAAGTAATTTATCAGGTAAGCATAAATTCTGTTTTCTCCAACATTGGTGTGTCCGGTCCACGGCGTCATCCATAACTTGTGGGAACCAATACCAAAGCTTTAGGACACGGATGAAGGGAGGGAGCAAATCAGGTTACCTAAACAGAAGGCACCACGGCTTGCAAAACCTTTCTCCCAAAAATAGCCTCCGAAGAAGCAAAAGTATCAAATTTGTAGAATTTGGCAAAAGTGTGCAGAGAAGACCAAGTCGCTGCCTTACATATCTGATCAACAGAAGCCTCGTTCTTGAAGGCCCATGTGGAAGCCACAGCCCTAGTAGAGTGAGCTGTGATTCGTTCAGGAGGCTGCCGTCCGGCAGTCTCATAAGCCAATCGGATGATGCTTTTCAGCCAGAAAGAAAGAGAGGTAGCAGTAGCTTTTTGTCCTCTCCTCTTACCAGAATAAACGACAAACAAAGAAGAAGTTTGTCTGAAATCCTTTGTTGCTTCTAAATAGAACTTTAAAGCGCAGACTACATCTAAATTGTGTAACAAACGTTCCTTCTTTGAAACTGGATTCGGACACAAAGAAGGAACTATTTCCTGGTTAATGTTCTTGTTGGAAACAACTTTTGGAAGAAAACCAGGCTTGGTACGCAAAACAACCTTATCTGAATGGAGCACCAGATAGGGTGGGTCACACTGCAAAGCAGATAATTCAGAAACTCTTCTAGCAGAAGAAATAGCAACCAAAAACAAAACTTTCCAAGATAGTAACTTAATATCTATGGAATGTAAGGGTTCAAACGGAACCCCTTGCAGAACTGAAAGAACTAAATTTAGACTCCAGGGAGGAGTCAAGGGTCTGTAAACAGGCTTGATTCTAACCAAAGCCTGTACAAAAGCTTGTACATCTGGCACAGCTGCCAGTCGTTTGTGTAACAAGACAGATAAAGCAGAAATCTGTCCTTTTAGAGAACTCGCTGACAATCCCTTATCCAAAACTTCTTGGAGAAAGGAGAGGATCCTAGGAATTTTAATCTTACTCCAGGAGAATCCCTTGGATTCACACCAACAGATATATCTTTTCCATATTTTATGGTAAATCTTTCTAGTCACAGATTTTCTGGCTTGGATCAGAGTATCTATCACTGAATCTGAAAACCCACACTTGGATAAAATCAAACGTTCAATTTCCAAGCAGTCAGCTGCAGAGAAACTAGATTTGGATGTTCGAATGGACCTTGTACTAGAAGATCCTGTCTCAAAGGTAGCTTCCATGGTGGAGCCGATGACATATTCACCAGGTCTGCATACCAAGTCCTGCGTGGCCACGCAGGAGCTATCAGAATCACCGAGGCCTTCTCCTGTTTGATCCTGGCTACAAGCCTGGGAAGGAGGGGGAACGGTGGAAATGCATAGGCTAGGTTGAACGACCAAGGCGCCACTAATGCATCCACTACAGCCGCCTTGGGATCCCTGGATCTGGACCCGTAGCAAGGAACCTTGACGTTCTGACGAGACGCCATCAGATCCATGTCTGGAATGCCCCATAATTGAGTTAACTGGGCAAACACCTCCAGGTGGAGTTCCCACTCCCCCGGATGGAAAGTCTGACGACTCAGATAATCCGCCTCCCAGTTGTCTACTCCTGGGATGTGGATTGCAGATAGGTGGCAGGAGTGATCCTCCGCCCATTTGATGATTTTGGACACCTCTCTCATCGCCAAGGAACTCCTTGTTCCCCCTGATGGTTGATGTACGCTACAGTCGTCATGTTGTCTGACTGGAATCTTATGAATCGGGCCTTCGCTAGTTGAGGCCAAGCCCGGAGAGCATTGAATATCGCTCTCAGTTCCAGGATGTTTATCGGGAGAAGAGACTCTTCCCGAGACCATAGACCCTGAGCTTTCAGGGAACCCCAGACCGCGCCCCAGCCTAATAGACTGGCGTCGGTCATGACAATGACCCACTCTGGTCTGCGGAAACTCATTCCCTGGGACAGGTGATCCTGGGTCAACCACCAACGGAGTGAGTCTCTGGTCATCTGGTCTACTTGAATCATTGGCGACAAGTCTGTATAGTCCCCATTCCACTGCTTGAGCATGCACAGTTGTAATGGTCTTAGATGAATTTGAGCAAAAGGAACTATGTCCATTGCTGCAACCATCAACCCTACTACTTCCATGCACTGAGCTATGGAAGGCTGCAGAATAGAGTGAAGAACTTGACAAGCGTTTAGAAGCTTTGACTTTCTGACTTCTGTCAGGAAGATCTTCATTTCTAAAGAATCTATTATTGTTCCCAAAAAGGGAACTCTTGTCGACGGAGACAGGGAACTCTTTTCTACGTTCACCTTCCACCCGTGAGATCTGAGAAAGGCTAGAACAATGTCTGTATGAGCCTTTGCTTTGGAAAGAGACGACGCTTGGATTAGAATGTCGTCCAGATAAGGTGCCACTGCAATACCCCTTGGTCTTAGGACCGCTAGAAGGGACCCGAGCACCTTTGTGAAAATCCTTGGAGCAGTGGCTAGCCCGAATGGGAGAGCCACGAACTGGTAATGTTTGTCCAGAAAGGCGAACCTTAGGAACTGATGATGATCTTTGTGGATAGGAATATGTAGGTACGCATCCTTTAAATCCACGGTAGTCATAAATTGACCCTCCTGGATTGTAGGTAAAATTGTTCGAATGGTTTCCATTTTGAACGATGGAACTCTGAGAAATTTGTTTAGAATTTTTAAATCCAGAATTGGTCTGAAAGTTCCCTCTTTTTTGGGAACTACAAACAGATTTGAGTAAAACCCCTGACCTTGTTCCACAGTTGGAACTGGGTGTATCACTCCCATCTTTAACAGGTCTTCTACACAATGTAAGAATGCCTGTCTCTTTATTTGGTTTGAAGATAAGTGAGACATGTGGAACCTTCCCCTTGGGGGTAGATCCTTGAATTCTAGAAGATAACCCGGAGAGACTATTTCTAGTGCCCAGGGATCCTGAACATCTCTTGCCCAAGCCTGAGCAAAGAGAGAGAGTCTGCCCCCTACTAGATCCGGTCCCGGATCGGGGGCTACCCCTTCATGCTGTTTTGGTAGCAGAAGCAGGCTTCTTGGCCTGTTTACCCTTGTTCCAGCCTTGCATTGGTTTCCAAGCTGGTTTAGTCTGGGAAGCGTTACCCTCTTGTCTAGAGGCTGCAGAGTTGGAAGCCGGTCCGTTCCTGAAATTGCGAAAGGAACGAAAATTGGACTTATTCTTAGCCTTGAAAGGCCTATCCTGTGGGAGGGCATGGCCCTTACCCCCAGTGATGTCTGAAATAATCTCTTTCAATTCTGGCCCAAAAAGGGTCTTACCTTTGAAAGGGATATTAAGCAATTTTGTCTTGGAAGATACATCCGCCGACCAAGACTTTAGCCAGAGCGCTCTGTGCGCCACAATTGCAAACCCTGAATTTTTCGCCGCTAACCTCGCTAACTGCAAAGCGGCGTCTAAAATAAAGGAATTAGCTAACTTAAGTGCGTGAATTCTGTCCATGACTTCCTCATACGGAGTCTCCCTACTGAGCGACTTTTCCAGTTCCTCGAACCAGAACCATGCCGCTGTAGTGACAGGAATAATGCACGAAATAGGTTGAAGGAGGTAACCTTGCTGTACAAAAATCTTTTTAAGCAAACCCTCCAATTTTTTATCCATAGGATCTTTGAAAGCACAATTGTCCTCAATAGGAATGGTTGTGCGCTTGGCTAGTGTAGAAACCGCCCCCTCGACCTTAGGGACTGTTTGCCATAAGTCCTTCCTGGGGTCGACCATAGGGAACAATTTCTTAAATATAGGAGGAGGGACAAAAGGTATGCCTGGCTTCTCCCACTCCTTATTCACTATGTCCGCCACCCGTTTAGGTATCGGAAAAGCATCAGGGTGCACCGGGACCTCTAGGAACTTGTCCATCTTGCACAATTTTTCTGGGATGACCAGATTGTCACAATCATCCAGAGTAGATAGCACCTCCTTAAGTAATACGCGGAGATGCTCTAATTTAAATTTAAATGTCACAACATCAGGTTCTGCCTGCTGAGAAATTCTTCCTGTATCAGAAATTTCCCCATCTGACAAACCCTCCCTCACTGCCACTTCAGATTGGTGTGAGGGTATGACAGAAAAATTTTCATCAGCGCCCTCCTGCTCTACAGTGTTTAAAACAGAGCAATCGCGCTTTCTCTGAAATGCTGGCATTTTGGATAAAATATTAGCTATGGAGTTATCCATTACTGCCGTCAATTGTTGCATAGTAACAAGCATTGGCGCGCTAGAAGTACTAGGGGTCGTCTGCGTGGGCATAACTGGTATAGACACAGAAGGAGATGATGTAGAACTATGTCTACTTCCTTCATCTGAGGAATCATCCTGGGCAACCTTACTATTTGTGACAGTACTGTCCTTACTTTGTTTGGACTCTATGGCACAATTATCACACATATTTGAAGGGGAAACCACATTGGCTTCCATACATACAGAAAATGATCTATCTGAAGGCACAGACATGTTAAACAGGCTTAAACTGGTTAATAAAGCACAAAAAACGTTTTAAAACAAAACCGTTACTGTCTCTTTAAATGTTAAACAGGGCACACTTTATTACTGAATATGTGAAAAACTATAAAGGAATTATCCAATCTTTTCCAAATTTTCACCACAGTGTCTTAATGCATTCAAAGTATTGCACCCCAATTTTCAAGCTGTTAACCCTTAAAATGTGGAAACCGGAGCCGTTTGCAATTTTAACCCCCCTACAGTCCCAGCCACAGCCTTTGTTGCGACTTCACCAATCCCAGGGGGGTATACGATACCAGTTGAAGCCTTCTAGGATCGTTTTCAGTGGATGCCAGACCCTCACACATGCAGCTGCATGTACTGTACTCAAAAGTAACTGCGCAATAATGGCGCGAAAATGAGGCTCTGCCTACTATAGAGAAAGGCCCTTCCTGACTGGGAAGGTGTCTTAACAAGTGCCTGGCGCTAAAAACGTTCCCCAGTATTAAAAAAGTGTGAAATTCACTTCAAACTGCATATAATACTTAAATAAAGCAATCGATTTAGCCCCTAAAAGTGTCCACCAGTTTATAGCCCATAATAAGCCCTTTATTCTGTTTGAGTCTAAGAAAATGGCTTGCCGATCCCCATGAGGGAAAAATGACAGCCTTCCAGCATTACACAGTCTTGTTAGAAAAATGGCTAGTCATACCTTGAGCAGAAAAGTCTGCAAACTGTTCCCCCCAACTGAAGTTCTCTCAGCTCAACAGTCCTGTGTGGGAACAGCAATTGATTTTAGTTACTGCTGCTAAAATCATACTCCTCTTTTAAACAGAACTCTTCTTCTCTTTCTGTTTCAGAGTAAATAGTACATACCAGCACTATTTTAAAATAACAAACTCTTGATAGAAGAATAAAAAACTACAACTAAACACCACATACTCTTCACCATCTCCGTGGAGATGCTACTTGTTCAGAGCGGCAAAGAGAATGACTGGGGGGGCGGAGCCTGGGAGGGACTATATGGACAGCTTTTGCTGTGCTCTTTGCCATTTCCTGTTGGGGAAGAGAATATTCCCACAAGTTATGGATGACGCCGTGGACCGGACACACCAATGTTGGAGAAATATATCCCATACGTCACTAGCTCATGGACTTTTGTCATTATGTAAGAAATTAATTTATCAGGTAAGTTCTTACATAAATTATGTTTTTTCATTGCCTTTGTACATATTTTCCTGTACAGATGGATACAAATTCAGTAATACAGTCAATGCTATATTTAAGAAGCATATGATGCACTAAAACATTGCTGCTACATGTTTTTTGCATATTGTCAGGTACGAGCAGGTGGAAAAGTCACAGAGGGATATAATACAGGGCTAGCAGTCTATGTTATTGTCACATGACTAAGGATCATTGACAGCTTTTTTTTCTCACTTATGTCTGCTTAAATGGCAATCTTCTATTTCATGATTTTTTGTTTTCAGAAGCTGGTTATTTTTCTCAATGAAAATTATAACAACCTTCATTATTATATTCAAGAAAGAAAATTCTACAACATGCTATTTATATATGTTTTGTGGTTGGAGCTGGGGGTCTAAAGGTGACCTGAGCTAACACTCATCACACAGGTCATTTAAAGGAGACAAACACTATAATTAAATTGAGAATCAAATGCCCAGATCATCACTATGGCAACACCAAACTTCATTTACATACATCAAGCCACCCTCAGTTTATGTTTTTTTAAAAAACTTTATGTTAAAAAGTAATGGGTGTGCAATCTGTCATATTACTGTCAGAAAGGGGTATAGTTATATAGAGATGAACCTGGCCTAGGGTAATAGTACATAATATTGTCATACAAAACATAACAATTCATATGTAGCTTTATCTTGGTGACATGTTGTAAGATCTACCTGAAATTGTTGATGTTTGTAGATGAGGTTGGTAATAAATGAGACTTGAAGAAAGGTTACAGGGGCAACAGGAGTCTTTAGGAAGCAGAAGAAAAAAAAATACAGCTGTACTAACTGCTATTATTTCCTGGTTTAGGTGACTCCAGTAAAGACACTACTCCTCAATAACAGAAATATATCCTAATTTCAGAGAAGCATTCCACATTTTAATCAAGTGGTCTTATGTCCATATACTGTAGTTGTGATAGTGACCAGGAGTGAAAATAGAATTTTATTTATGCTTAAAAAAGACAATTAGACATGATTCAATACTTTAGCATTGAGACTGCACAACTATAGAGGACATTTTTTTATTATATGCTTTGTGAGGATACTTAAAAACAGAATGAATTTTCAGAAGGGTACAAACAGAATTTATTGATATACTCCTCCTCCAAAATGCAGCAATCTTATTCTGTGAGCCCATGAGCAGTATGCTGCATGTGTTAAAGGGACAGTCTACAATATTCCCCAGTTTTCCATAACCAACACAGTTATATTAATATACTTTTTACCTCTGTGATTTTCTTGTATCTAAGTCTCTTCTGACAGCCCCCTGATCACATGACTTTTTATTTATTATCTATTCACTTGCATTTAGTACTGTGTTGTGCTAACTCTTCAATAACTCCTCTGGCGTTAACACAATGTTATCTATATGGCATACATGAATTAGTAGTCTCCTGTTGTGAAAGTAAATAAAAAAGCATGTGATTAAGAGGCTGTCTATCTATAGTGGCTTAGAAACAGGCAGAAATTTAGAGGTTTAAATTAATATATCAATGTTGATTTGTACAAAGCTGGGGAATGGGTAGTAAAGGCATTAACTCTCTTTTTAAAAAGTAACAATGTTAGTGTAGACTGTCCCTTTAAGTACATAAAACAGGAAGATTATAGTTTCAGCTTTTATAGCCATAACACCAGTGCACCAGGGGCCTGATGAACAAAAACTCGCCGCCATGGAGAGAAAGCACTATAAATCTTTAGGGGCTTTTTTTTAGTGTTATATTGCAGTGTATGGGTCTTTTTCTTCACGTCCAGAACTCTATATAGCTAGATAATAAGACCCAGGCTAAAATTATGTGAGGGACCCCACTGTACTAATAAAAAGCCTTAGATCATCTCGCCAGAGTGGAGAACCTTAGACCATCGGGCCCCAGATGAGAATCATAGATAAGGTTTTTCATATTTGTATCCTTTTTTTTTTTTTCTTTCAATAAAACTTTTTCTGAAGGAGGCTTATTAGAAAATAACCACTCTACTGATGTAAAGCAGTTTATTTCCTAAAGTAAATGACCTCTGTCCATGAGCTGAGATTGCCAGTGATGCCATATGTGCTATCACTGGTATTTAATGCACATGCTAAAGGATAAAATAAAGGGGTACTATATCACAAAAATAAACATAAAAAATTCAAAACAAAGCAAATGTGATTAATAAACTTATAATGCTATTTTCCATCTTCATAATACAGGTGGCCCTCGTTTTACAACGGTTCAATTTACACAGTTTCAGAATAACAACCTTTTTTTCCAGTCATGTGACTGCTTTTGAAAAGCATTGATAAGCAGTGCATTTATTAAAATAGCCAGTAGGTGGAGCTGTCCGCTTGTGTTGCAGCAAAGCCAAGCAAGCTGAAATTAATCAGTTTAACCAGACATGAGCTATCAAGCAGATTTCAAAGGAACAAGATCTTCCTGTCTATAAATCAGTCCAGATTGGAATGCATAGAAAGAACTGTTTGCAGAAAAATGCAAGTGAAGTCTGTGTTGTGTGATTATTTTATTAGGTTTATAATGCTGTTTAGCAATTAAAGTCTTCATTTCAAAGCTTTAAAAATAATGTATTAGGTGTTACTTATGACAATTTTGAGAGGGGCCTGGAACCTATCTCCTTCACTTCCCATTGACTTACATTATAAACTGGGTTTCAATTTACAACGGTTTCGATTTACAACCATTCCTTCTGGAACCTAACCCTGGCGTAAACTGAGGGCTACCTGTATAAGCTTATAGCTTGTAGGTACTTAAAGTGATTGTCACTCCTAGCATTTGTGAAATGCTAGGATTTACCATCGGAACAAATAAAGGGGACTTTTAGTCATGAAGTATAAAACACTTCATACTGAAAGCTCCTTTATTTGTTTCAAGCATTCGCCGCAATGAGCTGCTCAGGCAGCCCAAGGCAGAACGCTGTTTTGCTGAGAGGTAATGTTTTCACCTCTTAGCCAATAGCGGTGTGGGCTATCCAGCTTGGCACCTGCTAGAACGCATGGCTATTTGCTACTGTACTGAGATAAGAGTCTGTTTAACAGCTTAGAAATCAGCATATGAGCCTATCTAGGTTTAGCTCTCCACAAAGAATACCAAGAGAGCAAAGCAAATTTGATGATAAAGTAAATTGGAAAGTTGTTTAAAATTGCATGCCCTATCCGAATCATGAAAATTTAATTTAGACTAGACTGTCCCTTTAAGTTTTTCTCATATATATTCCCTGATGATGAAGATTAGTGATAAGTTAAAAAACAGGCAACAAGAGAGTCTGTCCATACAAGGCTGTGTGGAACATAGGATAATCTAAAAAGGTTTCCACACAGCTTTGTTTGCACACACAATATAAGTAGGAAACTAGTTCAAACATGGCAGCAC
>NC_069501.1:262984061-263074061 GCF_027579735.1 Bombina bombina | reverse complement strand
AGGGGCTCCCACAAGCCTTTACATCATCTGTTCACTATTACTACAGTGATGACTTTATTATTGTAACGCATATAGGGGCTTTATTTTAAAGAGGGGCTTCTGGGCTTTAATATAAGGGATCTTGGGGGTCTCCAGGATCTTTTGATGATGTATTATAAGTGCCTATTTATTTATTTTTAAATGTTTTAACTTTTTACCCCCAAGACACACACAATTTGAAAGATCAGACAATAGCTGGTTTCTGGGACTTAAAGGGACAGTCTGCAAACAGAATTACTATTGTTCAAGAAGATAGATAATCCCTTTACTACCCATTCCCCAGTGTTGCATAACCAAAAAAGTTATATTAATATACTTAATACAACAGGGGTGCCCAATAAGTAGATCCCGAAGGTGCTGCTGGTAGATCGCGACCGATGTGATTAAAATGATGTGGTCAAGTTACGCAATCCCAACACTGGAGTGTGAGTAGAGTATGGTTGCTAGGGATACCGCTTTATCTACCGTGTGTGAAGCGGCATGTCATTAAACAGTCTGATGGTCGGACACGAAAAGTGCTACAGGATTGGATCTTGTGGGACATCGATTTCAACCAATTAATGTAGATGATATTTGAACAACAACATATTTGGCCTATCAAAAGCATAGTTGAGTGAGTACTCTCCCAATGGATATGCGGTATAGTATAGTTAGGAGGGTAAGCGTCAATAGATAGAAAAAGTAAATGCGGAGGCTGCTGTGCTATGCTAAAGGAAGAAGTCTGATTGACATCTGGCAAATGAACGTGTTGACCCGGTAAGAAATGGTCTGTATGGCGCGCTATTGAAATTTATTTGTGTAAGCCTCACTGGGTCATATCAGGCCAAGCCCACGGCGCAAAGTAAAGGGGGTCAGTGGCAGTAATTTAAATGCAGTATTTTGTAACATGGCACAAGGGGTTGCTCCTATTAACCCAAATTAAAGTCAGTGCTACTTTTGTCTTTATGCTTTTGCATATCCCTGTGTTGCTAAATTATGCAACCTTAAAGGGATATGAAACACAAATTTTATTTGTTTTCATGATTCAGATATAGAACATGCAATTTTAAACAACTTTCTAATTTACTTATATTATCAATTTTTCTTCATTCTCTTGGTATCTATATTTGAAAAAGCAGGAATGTAAGCTTAGGAGCTGGCCCATTTTTAGTGGGTAGATCTCGTTGAGCTGGTCATTAGAAAAGTAGATCCCAACACAAAAAGTGTGTGCACCCCTGCTTTACAGACTACCCTATTATTTCAGTTATTTTGACAGACTTGCATTTTAGCCAATCAGTGCTGACTCATAGGTAACTTCACAGGAGTGAGCACAATGTTATCTATATGACACACATGAACTAATGTCCTCTAGCTGTGAAAAACTGTCAAAATGGACTGAGATAAGAGGCAGCCTTCAAGGACTTAGAACTTAGAAAATGAGCCTACCTAGGTTTAGCTTTCAACATAGAATACCAAGAGCTAGAACAAAGCATATTCGATAATAAAAGTAAATTGGAAAGTTGTTAAAATTGCATGCCCTATTTGAATCATTAAATTTTATTTTTGACTTGACTGCCCCTTTAAGGAAGCTGAGATTGAGTGGTTTTCAACTTTTTTACACTCACCACATCCAGTTGCATTCTTCTCATACATGATGATGTCATTGGAATCCCGGATTCCACCAGTAATGTCAAGCTGTTCAGCCACCTGGTATATACTTCAGGTTCACTTATGCTCGCCGCCACCCCCTCAGATAATAACACCTAGTTATAATCTGTGCTAAAGGCGTTGCATAGAAGATGACAAGGTGTTGTTTTTATTTTATTATTATCGGTTATTTGTAGAGCGCCAACAGATTCTGCAGCGCTAAAACTTAGATTTAAAGGGACATCATACTCATTATTGTATTTACCATAGTATATATCATCATCTAAGCACTGCAATGCAAACAATCTGAATACCAGATACATGTTTTAAGCACACCTTAAATTATCATTTTATTAGCAAAATGTGCATTGTTTGGCAGCCCAGAGTCATTCCCATTAAACAGCCTTTTGAGTATTTTATCACTTATTGCCCCTGTTTTTGCCAATTAAAGGGATAGTGTAGTCAAATATTTCCCATTATAATGATTTAGATAGAGCATGTCATTTTAAGACACTTTTACATTAACTTCTATTTTCAAATGTGCTTTGTTCTCTTGGTATCTCTTGTTGAAAAAGATTTGATAATAGAAGTAAATTGGAAACTTGTGTAAAATTGTACTTCCTATCCAAATTATAAAAGAAAATGTTGGGGTTTCCTGTCCCTTTAATCTATGAACACACTGTCCCCCCAGAGGAATCATGACTGAATATCTTTTGAATATTCATTGTACAAACAAAACCAATGTCTTATTTTCCCTCATAGACATGTTTTTATTATATCCAGGTGTCCCTCAATAAGGTACCTCTTAAAGGGACATGAAACCCAAAATGTTTCTTTCATGATTTATATATGCATGTGATTTAAAAAAACTTTACATTTTACTTCTATTATCAATTTGCTTAATTCTCTTGGCAACCTTTGTTGAAGGATCAGCTATGCACAGCTGGGAACTAGCTGAACACATCTGGTGAACTAATAAAAAGAGGCATTTGTGCGCTGCCACCTATCAGCAGCTAGCTCCCAGTAATGCATTGCTGATCCTGAGCCTACCTAGGTATGCTTTACAACTAAATATACCAAGATAATGAAGCAAAATCATTTTGGGGTGTTTTATTGCCCTTTAACATTCAATAACCAATGCAATCAATAATTTTCTATAATGAAAACATCAAGCTATGTGTTTTTGTAGGCAGATTCTGGTAAGCTTGCAAAAATGCTCATCTTTACAGAGGTGTGTGCTCTGGTTACAGCATTGCCAATAGCACAAGTTATAGGAAGAAGACCACCACATTAGTTTCATGACATTATATATAAATTGCAGTGGGGCTGGACAAATCCCAGTAGCCATGACTCCTACATTTCTGCTGTGAGCCGTTTAGATTCTTTTACATACTTCCTATATACGGTAAACTAATTGGCCCATATTTATAGTTACTCACGAGGTTGACGAGGGGACTCGCTATGAAGGAGAGATCATGTAGGAAATTAATTGAACATCACTTTACCTACATTTTTCACAGATTGGTTAGTGAGCATTCCCGCTATTGAAAGGTATAGGGATGTTGTAATTAAACTTTCATGATTCAGATAGAGCATGCCATTTTAAACATCTTTAAAATGTACTTCTCTTATTTAATTTGGTTCATTCTCTTGCTATCCTTCGTTGAAAAGCATACCTAGGTAGGCTCATGAGCAAAAATGCACTAATGGGAGCCAGTTGATGATTGGTGGCTGCACATATAAGCCTCTTGTCATTGGCTCGCCAGATGTGTTCAGATAGATCCCAGTAGTGCACTGCTGTTTCTTCAACAAAGAATATAAAGAGAATTAAGCACATTTGATAATAGACTTAAAGGACCAATAAATACAGTAGTTTTGCATAATCAACAAATGCATAATAACAAGACAATGCAATAGCACTTACTCTTCAAATTAGTAGATTTTTTTTCTGACAAATTTCCAAGTTATGTCTATTTCCACTCCCCCTGTATCATGTGACAGCCATCAGCCAATCACAAATGCATATACGTATATATCCTCTGAATTCTTGCACATGCTCAGTAGTATAAATATAAAATGATTGCACATATTGTTAATGGAAGTAAATTGGAAAGTATTCTAAAATTGCATGCTCTATCTGAATCAAGAAAGTAAAATTTTGACTTGAGTGTCCCTTTAAACTCAAAAGTTCTTTAAAATTGCATGCTCTATCTGCATCATGACAGAAACATTTTGAGTTTCATGTCACATTAAGAAACTTTAATATCCCCATCTATTATCAAATCACATGTACATATCCTTATCAGTAGCAATGCACTACTGGTAGCTATCTGGTGATTGGTGCCTACACATGTGTCTCTTCTTGGTGTATTCATCTAGCTCTCAGTAGTGCACTGCTGTTCTAGAGCTGGTGTTAATTAATCCCTTTGTAGAGGTTAAGCACATTGTTATATACAGACAACAGTGCAATAATAAAATGCTATAAGATATGAGGGTTTTATTTTTGTACTTTTATATTATTTAACATCTACAGTTGTGTGAGGGGCACAATACATGAAATCACACACATGAAAAAAGAATCTCTAAGCAGAAAAAACAATTACTGTTGCAACAACTTAAGAAACACACTTGAAACATAATAGTGTAAATGTTTGTAACTGTAAAATATTTGCATGATGTCTGCTTTGTTATGGGAAAGTTGTCTCGATAGATAGGATGGAAGGTGTCTCAGACACAAAGACAAAAATAAAGGGCTGGCAGTGGGCATAGTCAGGAGTTTTCACCTACACTAGAAACAGTCATGTGGAATCCATAAAGATTCCATTATCCTTGTGAAGTAACTGTATCCATGTGTAGTGTCCGTGCCCTTGTGTAGTAACTGTATCCTTGTATAGTGTCTGTATCCCTCTGTAGTGTCTGTGCCCCTGTGTAGTAACAGTATCCTTGAATAGTGTCTGTGCCCCTGTGTAGTAACTGTATCCTTGTATAGTGTCTGTATCCCTCTGTAGTGTCTGTGCCCCTGTGTAGTAACTGTATCCTTGTATAGTGTCTGTATCCCTCTGTAGTGTCTGTGCCCCTGTGTAGTAACAATATCCTTGTATAGTATCTGTATCCCTCTGTAGTTTCTGTGCCCCTGTGTAGTAACAGTATCCTTGAATAGTGTCTGTACCCCTGTGTAGTAACTGTATTCTTGTGTAGTGTCTGTGCCCCGTGTAGTAACTGTACCCTTGCATAGTGTCTGTGCCCCTGTAGTTACTGTATCCTTGTGTAGTATCCGTGCTGCTGTGTAATGTCTGTGCCCTTTTGAAGTATATATGCTGCTGTGTAGTATCTCAGTCCCTGTGTAGTAACTGTGCCAGTGTGTAGTGGCTGTGCCCGTGTAGTAACTTTGCCGATGTTTAGTGTCTGTGCCCTTGAGAAGTATCTGTGCGTGCACCTGTGTAGTATCTGTGTCCATGAGTAGTATATGTGCCCATGTGAAGTGTTTGTGCCCCTCTGTAGTGTCTGTGCCCCTGTGTAGCAACTGTATCCTTGTGTAGTATCCGTGCTGCTGTGTAGTGTCTGTGCCCCTGTGTAGTAAGTGTATCCTTGTGTAGTATCCGTGCTGCTGTGTAATGTCTGTGCCCTTTTGAAGTATATGTGCTGCTGTGTAGTATCTCAGTCCCTATGTAGTAACTGTGCTGATGTTTAGTGTCTGTGCCCTTGGGAAGTATCTGTGCGTGCACCTGTGTAGTATCTGTGTCCATGAGTAGTATATGTGCCCCTCTGCTGTGCATGTGCCCCTGTGCAGTGTCTGCCACTGTGCAGTGTCTGTGCCACTGTGTAGTATCTATGCCCTTGGGAAGTATATGTGCCCCTGTGTACTATATGTTCCCCTGTTAAAGGGAAAGTATACACTAATTTTCATATAACTGTATGTAATAGACACTACTCTGTTTTAATCACTTTGACCTAGTTTCCATTGAGGTGGTAAAGTCTGGAAAATGGTGGTAACATAAAAATTATCCATAGACTTTAATGAAGATTAATGTTTTTACTACAAGTTTCCAAACATTACCACCTCAATGGAAATTAGGACTTTGTTGGGTAATGTTTTTAATGTGTTTTTGTGATGCTGATGTCCTTTACAGTGCACTGAGAAGTGAAGGGTTAATAGGATAGCTACTGCTCCATTAATTATAATGGTGACAACTAGTGGATGTTAAAAGATTTTTCTGTGGGATATAAGTTCCCCAGACTGGTTTTAATGAATCAGGCCCATCATCTCATTTCTAAACAATCATATTCCTGGCTTCTCAGTACTTTAGCTGGATGCTAAATTGTTGTTACAGAAGACAGTAATATAATTGGTAGTTTTCTTTGGTCATTAGCTAGCAAAGGGTTAAATAATGCTTGGCTTCAGTTTAACCCAACTTAATGCAGCTGGTTAGCTAGTATGTTGTAATAAAAAGAAGCACTAAGCAATGGGCTATACCTTTAACATAATTTGCAGGGTCCATTACTTCCTGTCACAGTCCCACAAAGGGACTGAGATCTCTACAGGAGGGTACTTTGATTTAACATATATATTGTTTTCTTTTTCTAAAGGAGCATTGTTTTATATCCCTTTAACATTCTTTGTCCCCCACCCCCTCCTCTAAAAAACAGAAATGGACATACAGGTATAAATAAAGCATTTATGGCTAGAATGCGAGTGGAGGGCTATTGTTTGAACACAAGCGATATCGGGTTTTCAAGGCCATTTGCTTGAAAGTAAAATTCTGTCTGTATCACAAAGTAAATGCGAACGCGTGAGCGTAATCGTGATTTATGCTACAATGATTACTGTGGCTTCAGAGTACGCTTACACTTATAATAACACTATCTAATAAAAAGTATTAAAAAAAATGTGTAATAAAAAATGTATAAGGGCTCAAAGATATGAGGTCCCAGGTATTAGAAAAAAGGACTACAAAGAGCTTTAACATAGAGATACATACAATACACATGTCTAAAGATGTATAAGTAGGTATATGTAGTATGTATATATATATGTGTGTGTGTGCACGCATTGGAGCCCTTTGCAGTCAAGTAGATGAAAACATGAAAGATCATATTTATGCAATATTCATATTTATAAAGTATTTAACTATGTATTTACTGTAAATAATTCTCATTCCAATGTTCTTCACATAGGGAAATATGTTCAAAGTATTTTAAAAGAAATATTCCTGTATATATGTATATATATATATATATATATATATATATATATATATATATATATATATATATATATAAACAGTAAATATAGGTATAAATATATATTTGTGCAAAAAATCCTTCAGATATATATTTAAATATATCTTGAAGAATAAATAGAACATATGCTGTTATGTACAGAACACTGAATTATGAAATATGCAATATTATCTTATGTTGCACTTTTAAATAACCGCAATTGTGTTTGCGCTACTTGTGGGGGTTTAAGCTCTATTGAATTATATGTGGGAATGCGATTTTGCATTTGCGACGTCTCAAAGTTTATTTGTTATCATGACTTTGCGAATGCGAGAACACAATCTTTTTACTTTCAACTGGTAATACGAGCGGGAATTTAGGAGCGTGAAAGTAATAATTGTAGCAGTTTTAACGCTCACATGCGAGCACAAACTACCACACCACTCATAATCTAGCCCTTAATTAGCAAGTTAGAGAATATTTTGCTTATTTATATATTTTAAAAATGTATTTGATTAACCAGCAAATATATCCTGTATATAAACAGTGAAGTTAGGTTTACGTATTAAAAGATGCCAAGAAAGGTTTAGATTCATATTCAATGTAATATTTACTCTATTCTCTCACTTTCTATTTGTATCCTAAGACTGCTATTTATAACTTTCTTACCACTTTCCACAAAATGCATCTAGTATCAAGGTAAATGAATCATAATATATTCACTGAGAAATATAGAAAATATGGATCAGAGTACTTGTAAATTAAAATAAAATCTTACAAGGAAAGTTAAATTGCATATAAAAGAATAATATTTAACAAGGTTACGCTCAATTTTCATTTTGAAAATAAATCTTATTTGTTGTTTAATAAAAAAATGTTCAATATGAAGGACAATTCCTACTGCTCTGCAGGAGGAGAGCACTATTCTCTGCAAGAAAAAAACAAATACATATTTTTTTTCCGTATGAAAATAATTTTTTCATACAAAAGAAAAAAAATGTTATACATTTATAACGCCCCTTTTCTTTAAAATCAACAGAAAAATATTTAAATGTCCCTTTAAAGGGACAGTCTAGTATAAATTAAACTTTCATTATTCAGATAGGACTTTTAATTTTAATTGACTTTCCAATTTACTTTTATCATCAAATTTGCTTTTTTCTCTTGGTATTCTTAGTTTAAACTAAACCTAGACAGACTCATATGCTAATTTCTAAGCCCTTGAGGGCTGCCTCTTATCACATGCTTTTTAAATCTCTTTTCAACACAAAGAGACACAAAGTACACGTGGGCTATATAGATAACACTGTGTTCAGGCACAGGGGGTTATTTAAGATTTAGCACAAAACAATGCTAAATTTAAGACAATAGATAATAAACAGTCACAGTCATGTGATCAGGGGGCTGTCAGAATGTTCTTAGATAAAAAGTAATCACAGAAGTAAAAAGTATATTAATATAACTGTGTTGGTTGTGCAAAACTGGGGAATGAGTAATAAAGGGATTATCTATCTTTTAAAACAATAACAATTCGATGGTTGACTGTCCCTTTAATAACAGACTTACACCAGCTGTCAGTCTGTCAGTATCATACATAATCTCAACATTATTATTTCATGATTTAGATAGAGCGTTCAGTTTTATATAACTTTCCAGTTTACTTCCATTATGAAATTTTCTTCGAGTTCTTGTTATCCTTTATTGAAAAGCAGGAATGTAAGCTCAGGAGAGTGCACGTGTCTGCAGCACTATTAGCAAGATCAT
The DNA here is from genome assembly GCF_027579735.1 of Bombina bombina. NCBI lineage: Eukaryota > Metazoa > Chordata > Amphibia > Anura > Bombinatoridae > Bombina > Bombina bombina. Next base: position 263,065,412 of record NC_069501.1, on the reverse strand, counting down.
CACACATTAGCACGATCACTAGATGGCAGCACTATTTCCTGTCATGTAATGCTCCTGACGCTGCACTCTACCTATCTAGATATCTCCTCAACAAAAGAATAAGAAGAGAACTAAGCAAACTTGATAATAGAAGTAAATTGGAAAAAAATATTGTTAAAAAATGATATGCTCTGCCTGAATCATGACAGTAAAATGTTGTGTTTCATGTTGCCATAAGGTAAAAAAAAAAATAACTATATATTTTAAGATGCTGTAAACTTATTTGAATTAAAATGATAAAAGTTGCTAATAAAAATCATGAGCCTGCAATGTCAACGTTGAAAGAATTGACTTTTGTGATTAACCTGTTGGAAGTACAACACTTTCTCTACCCCACGTTATAAATAATCCTTACATATCAGTGTTCAAGCTATATGCTTTTCAGGATCGGCATTGTTTCAAAATGAATAGCCAAGGTCAAACTGCAAACAATGCAGATCTAGAAACCTAGGTTTGTATATTTAGATTTTATTGTTCAGGAAATCTCCCAGGTTTAGCATTGCACCTGCTCTGATTATCAGGACTGTACTCAACTGACTCATGAAAGAATGTTCCCTGGTCTCAGCCAACCACAACTAGCAATGATCCAGTACAAAAAAAGAAAGAGTTAAAAAGGTTTGGGTGCGAGGAAAGAACCAGAGCTGATGGAAAAGGTCTTTTGTCTCCAGCACTCAGTCTGTACATTTGCAAATTGAGAGCTGGTATCTCTACCGCCTGCCATCTCATGGACATAAATCACTGGAGAAATGAGCACTGCAGGCTGGAGATGGCACTTAACGGGAAATAGGCTCTGCTGATGGATCCATATCAGTAGACATGATATAGGTGCATACGATGGTACACATGTAACCTGCTAATGTAAACTCACAAACACCAAAAGCTGTTGACAGAGCAGGTAGGGAACATTACCCATGCATTTGGCATGATAACCTCCGTCATAATAAGGATTATTAATAATCCTTTATCTACAAAGGTTGCATATGGTGCCTGTAGAATTGAACTGAAGATAGTAGATTTTATTGTCCTGAAGCTATTAAAATCCATTTGTGTCTGAACTACCCTGAGAAAAAGTGGATTGACTGACTGTATCCATAATTAGAATGGCTCAGATGCTTTAACCATGTTTCTCCTGGAAGCCTGTGTATTGCATCAGTTATTTACAGTTTCTTCAGTGCATATCCTTTGTAATTTAAAGGGACAGTATACTATAAAATTGTTTTTCCGTTAATGTGTTTCCAATATCTTTTTTTACCAAATGCAGAGTACAAAGTGTATAAGATTTGCTTTTTTAAGGCTTATTTGTATAAATGAATTAGCTGATTTTGTGTTTTTAAGCCACAACCTAATAAAAATGGCTTGAGCTTGTAGGTATAATCAGATCTCATTACTTTATCACACTGTATACATATACCTGCTGTAAATATACCTGCTTCTTTATCTTATATCTGTCCATAAACCAATCACTAATATTTGGAGAGAACAATGGAAAATTAACATTTTATTACCTTATCTCTTCTATACCCCACTGGGAGTGTAATTTCTTCTACTGGCTGTGTTAACACAGCTTGGCCTTGAGGCCAAAAACTTTCAGGATGGGTGGGGATACCACAGGCTAAATAAACTTTTTCAAATGCCATTATAAGGGTAATGGAAATACTTGAAAACAATTTAATACACTCCAGCAGGTAAAGTGGATCATTGGGAATAAATTAAAGGGGAGAACATTTTTGAGTAAATTGTCTTTTTAAGTTCTAAATTAACTATACTGTATTTTCCTTAATTTTTCTATGTCTCATGAACAAATAATTTCCTATTTTCTGATTCACATTGAATCCAACAACCCTAAATATAATGTAGAAGAAAACAACCCAATGTCATCATAAAATGTCTTGTGTTTTCTTTATCTTGAGGGCGGGGGGGGGGGTTACGTCTTATTAATATAATAGTTTAAGTCATAGCAACTTGAATATTTTTATTTACAAATGCCCTTTCTTTTTACAAAGCTGACAATGCACAGAATATTACTTATACCACCAATTCAAGCTGTGTAAAAATAGTTTATAGCAGTTTAGAAAAAGAATTAGCAGAAGACTTGAAACCTGATTTTCCACATAAAAGCTTGTCACTAGGCCATACTATTACCTTGGCTTTCTGGATGTATGAAGGATACAATAGACCCACGCTGGTGTTAGACAAAAGAATTGTTTGTGAGACTTCGTTTTTTTCTCCCCCCTCCATTTGTCCTTCAAGTTACAAAACAATAAGGTGTCATAGAAAACAACAGTACTGATTGATAGAGGGTGTTTTTCAAGATAATTTATAGTTTACATTAATTAATTACATTATTTATGACACCCAGGAGCAGTGCAGTTTAGCTCCACAACTGCCTAGTGTATTTCCCATATATCTGCCATACAGTCTACAGCAGTTTCATTCTACTTAGACTGTGAGTTCCCATGTTTTCATTTTGTTTCTATTAAGAAATGTACTTTATTCTCTCTGTATCCTTAGTGAAAAGGGATCCCTAGTGGATCCTTCAGGATGAGAATTTGAACCTATACAGCTGATTGATTGATATTTGTCCCTAATAAAGGAGATAAGATAAACACACTCTATGGGTCCCATTTATCAAGCTGCAAAAGCAGCTTCGGGGGCCCCAGCGTATGAGGCTTGTGCGAATGAGACCGAAACGCTAGTTAAATAGCAGTTACATCTTAAGACTGCTGCTACGTAACATCTCTGCTACATAAAATGTGACGGAGTGAAATCATCCCATGACAGCTCCTGCCCACGTGCGATTGGCTTTTGCAATATTAGCCCACTCGCAGCAAGGCCAGGCAGACAGCTTTGCGGTAGCGAACCTTTTCTATCTGACCATTAATAAATGGGGTGCAATAGGTTTTCAAGGGCTGTGCACCTGGCTTGCAATACAATTAAAATTGTGTTGATAAATGTCTGATATAAATGTGGTTATTTATTTTGTGTACATATGTATACCATAGAGCATTGATTAATTAATCAACACAGTGATTAATTGCTGATACCGTACATACAAATTATGCCTATATAAAAAGTAATTAAACGTCCCTTTAACAGAATGATTTAAGACCCTTGATGGTTACATACTGCTTTGCAGAATCCTTTTAGACAGCCAAAGGATTAAGCTGCATACTATTTAACCCTAGCAATACTGTAATAATTTTTTTTATATATAAAATATCAGAATTTAAAAAACTATTACAGACTGTTCTTTACACACCATATTTTTATTACCCAGAGTGTGCATGTTTAAAAGTACTGCATGAGTGACAGATGTCAGCGTTTCTGACACCCCCTCACGCTGCTTGTCTGACTTCTCAAAGGAAAATCTCTTGATTTCTGCCACTGTAGCTAGTACTAACGTAAATGATTGTGAGTTCACCCAGAAAAAGATGAATTACCCATGTGGTAATTAGTGTAATAAATGTGTCATAATGTAATAGATGAGTAAAGCCTTAGAAAAAAATGTAAAGGGATATGAAACACTGCTCCTTTATTTAAAAATATATGTTAAATCAAAGTAAACATAAAAAGAAATAGATTGTGTTAAACAGCAAATAACCTACTAGTTTTCTTGCAAAATGAAAATCACTGCCCTCAGGGAGATAAGTGAGCAAACATGTTAATAACTTAAAGGGACAGTGTACTTGTGTTTCCAACCACTTTATCAGCTGCAGAGTATAAAATGTATGAGAATTTATCCTTAAAGGGACACTGAACCCAAATTTTTTTCTTTCGTGAGTCAGATAGAGCATGCAATTTTAAGCAACTTTATAATTTACGCCTATTATCAATTTTTCTTCGTTCTCTTGCTATCTTTATTTGAAAAAGAAAGAATCTAAGCTGTTTTTATTAGTTAAGAACTCTGGAAAGCTCTTTTTTATTGGTGGATGAATTTATCCACCAATCAGCAAGAACAACCCAGGTTGTTCACCAAAAATGGTCCGGTATCTAAACTTACATTCTTGCATTTCAAATAAAGATACCAAGAAAATAAAGAAAATTTGATAATAGGAGTAAATTAGAAAGTTGCTTAAAATGTCATGCTCTATCTGAATCACGAAAGAAAAAAATTTGGGTTCAGTGTCCCTTTGCACTATTGATACCCCTTTAAAGGGGTTCAGCTCATAAAGCCAGCTCCATAGCAGCAATGGGTGCTAGTTGAATAGGGCTAGTTAGAAGAGACATATATGTAGCCCTAATCACCAGTTAGTTCCTAGTAGTGTATTACTGCTTCTGAGCCTACCTAAGTCAGCTTGATAATAGAAGTGAATTAAAATGTTTCCTAAAATTGCATGCTGATCTGACTAATGAAAGTTTAATTCTGACAGTGAACTGTTTGATGATTTAAAAAAACATTTATTTTAATGTAAAATATAACTACCCCTCCATAGACCTGATACTAGGAATGTGATTTTGTAACGCAAACACGGATATTTATTTTGTTTCCACAAAACGAATATCTGAACTAATGCACCAACTACATTTAAAGAAAATGAAGAAATGCTGATAAAATTCACCATGATTCATACGTTTCCTTTAAATTAACTTTAGATCCTGAAACTTCTGCACAGAGCCTGGGCTGCGCTAATAAGAGGCTTAGCGTAGCGGATCCTAGAGGATGCGTTAAAGGAGAAGGTCCTTTAGCACAGGCCCTGTGATCCGCCACACGAAGTCTGGTATTAGCGCGGCTAGGGGCGCTGTGAAGAAAGGTCTGGATTAGTGCGGCTCTCCAGCGTGCTAAAGGTAAGTATAATGCTGCAATTGAACTTTTTCACCTGTAGCAAAGGAATACTTACATTTACGAAAACAAATGTAAATGTTTCACGAATATTCAGCATTTGTTTAGTTTAATAGTACAGCAAATAAATGTTCTGGAAAACTTATTTTTCAGAATATTCATTCTGAATAATTCAGACGAACCAAATGTTTTACTGTTGCATAAATCTATCTGATACTTAATTTCTGCTAAAAAAAAAGTTTACAGTGATTTTCACTGTAGTTGTCACCACAGGTTGTTGTTGTTTTTTACTCTGGGCAAATCAAAGATCATCTGTAATAAAACAATTCTGGGCTTATACAAACTAAAAGACGCATAAGAAAACATGATAGACACCTGACAATAAAAATGTTATGCTAGTTGTCATGCATGGTAATGCATCAGCAGTGTGTAAATAACCAGGCATAATAGCCCTAGCACTGTTATGCTTTAACGAAATGATTGCTGATCACGGTAACTGCAAAAACATAAAAAGTCACAAAAAGTGCTAAGGCAAAGCCGTTTGGCCCAAATACAATCAATACCTTATCATTTTCACTTGTTACTAACAACACATATGTGATTCCCTGGGGGGCATTTGAGCCCAGCTGCTCTCATTCAATTGTCTTAACCACTAAATGCCTGGTGATAAGTTTTCTTCACATAAGCAAAGCAATAGCATTATAAGTATCAACAACAACACAAACTGAAGCTGACCCACTTATTTAGCCTACGTAGACTGTATACCCACATAGAACTCAGATGGTTATATAAACATATACACATACATGTTATATATACACATCTGGTGACATAACACACTTCATAACATTTTCCCTACTAAACATTTTCCCTACTAAATTTTCCCTATAGAATTTAAAAATAAATGTAAATAAATAAATATATAAAAATATTTAAATAAGTGATATGAGTGCTTTGTCTAAGACCAATAAATCTGTGTGCTAATTTTTTTTATTTAAGAAACAAAAACAAACAACTTTTTCTTTCATGATTCAGATAAAGCATACAATTTTAAACATTAATTAACTTATATGATCAAATTTGCTTCATTCACTTGGTATCCTTTGCTGAAGGAGCGGCAAGGCACAACTGGGAACTAGATGAACACATCTAGTGAGCCAATGACAAAAGACAAATGTGTGCAGCCACCAATCACCAGCTAGCTCACAGTAGTGTAGGATATGTACATATTCTTTTTTAACAAAGAATACCTAAAGAACAAAGTACATTTTAAAATAGAAGTCAATTTAAAATAGTCTTAAAAAATGATATACTATATATGACTCAGGCAAGTTTATTTTTTACTTTGCTATCCCTTTAATGTTAAACTGCTAATACTTTACATTTTGGCAACAATGATGTTATGAGAAGTTTGTAAGTGCAAAGAACAGATAATAACATTTAAAATTGTGATCAGTATGTTAAAAAGTCTAAACTGTGTAGAACTCTGAGCGTGTATCATATTGTTGCCAAAGGACAAGTAGTGTAAACCTTCAGTAATGCACCAAATCATGAGATGCCAATGACAACACAGTAACAGTCCATACTTTGATTTAGCCCTGGAAAAAAAGGGTTAACTTAATAACTATGTATATTTTTTTTTATAAATTCACAAAGTACCATAACCTTAAAGTGAAGGTCAATTTTTCTTATTCACAACACTTCATGTATAAACTACAGGGAGTGCAGAATTATTAGGCAAATGAGTATTTTGACCACATCATCCTCTTTATGCATGTTGTCTTACTCCAAGCTGTATAGGCTTGAAAGCCTACTACCAATTAAGCATATTAGGTGATGTGCATCTCTGTAATGAGAAGGGGTGTGGTCTAATGACATCAACACCCTATATCAGGTGTGCATAATTATTAGGCAACTTCCTTTCCTTTGGCAAAATGGGTCAAAAGAAGGACTTGACAGGCTCAGAAAAGTCAAAAATAGTGAGATATCTTGCAGAGGGATGCAGCACTCTTAAAATTGCAAAGCTTCTGAAGCGTGATCATCGAACAATCAAGCGTTTCATTCAAAATAGTCAACAGGGTCGCAAGAAGCGTGTGGAAAAACCAAGGCGCAAAATAACTGCCCATGAACTGAGAAAAGTCAAGCGTGCAGCTGCCAAGATGCCACTTGCCACCAGTTTGGCCATATTTCAGAGCTGCAACATCACTGGAGTGCCCAAAAGCACAAGGTGTGCAATACTCCGAGACATGGCCAAGGTAAGAAAGGCTGAAAGACGACCACCACTGAACAAGACACACAAGCTGAAACGTCAAGACTGGGCCAAGAAATATCTCAAGACTGATTTTTCTAAGGTTTTATGGACTGATGAAATGAGAGTGAGTCTTGATGGGCCAGATGGATGGGCCCGTGGCTGGATTGGTAAAGGGCAGAGAGCTCCAGTCCGACTCAGACGCCAGCAAGGTGGAGGTGGAGTACTGGTTTGGGCTGGTATCATCAAAGATGAGCTTGTGGGGCCTTTTCGGGTTGAGGATGGAGTCAAGCTCAACTCCCAGTCCTACTGCCAGTTTCTGGAAGACACCTTCTTCAAGCAGTGGTACAGGAAGAAGTCTGCATCCTTCAAGAAAAACATGATTTTCATGCAGGACAATGCTCCATCACACGCGTCCAAGTACTCCACAGCGTGGCTGGCAAGAAAGGGTATAAAAGAAGAAAATCTAATGACATGGCCTCCTTGTTCACCTGATCTGAACCCCATTGAGAACCTGTGGTCCATCATCAAATGTGAGATTTACAAGGAGGGAAAACAGTACACCTCTCTGAACAGTGTTTGGGAGGCTGTGGTTGCTGCTGCACGCAATGTTGATGGTGAACAGATCAAAACACTGACAGAATCCATGGATGGCAGACTTTTGAGTGTCCTTGCAAAGAAAGGTGGCTATATTGGTCACTGATTTGTTTTTGTTTTGTTTTTGAATGTCAGAAATGTATATTTGTGAATGTTGAGATGTTATATTGGTTTCACTGGTAAAAATAAATAATTGAAATGGGTATATATTTGTTTTTTGTTAAGTTGCCTAATAATTATGCACAGTAATAGTCACTTGCACACACAGATATCCCCCTAAAATAGCTATAACTAAAAACAAACTAAAAACTACTTCCAAAACTATTCAGCTTTGATATTAATGAGTTTTTTGGGTTCATTGAGAACATGGTTGTTGTTCAATAATAAAATTAATCCTCAAAAATACAACTTGCCTAATAATTCTGCACTCCCTGTAATGTAAAAATGATTGCAGTCGCTGATTTTATATGTATAAAAAACTATTCCTTTACATATAAAAAGTATTTATAATATACCTCCGTTTTCGCTATACGCTCCGCCCCAACAACACTTCCTTATTCTGCTCGGATGACGTAGCTTTGTTTGTTAGAAGCGGACTACGCTCGTGCACCCGTGATTGATTTAAAATGCACATGCGTATCCTCAGCTCAATAGGGCATGCGTTTCATTAAGTGCCGTAACTTTGCCGTAACAATTAATATGAGAGCTGACAACGCATGCGCGTTACATGAACGAGCATGCCGATGATGATGCACTGTTTGTATAAACGCATGCGCATAAGGTGGCGATGACGAACGAGAAAAGGGGCTGGACGCCATGGGGGTAAAAAACAGATAGGAGAGAAAATATGTAAGGCACTATGGCGGGCGGATTGTACAGCATAAACGGAGCGGATGAAACAAGTAAAAAATAAAACTTATTTTTATGTTTTCCTATATTTTGATGAATAAACATCATAATGATTTTTGCTAATATATTGAAAAATGATATCCAGAACGGCAGACTTGACCTTCACTTTAAAACAAATGCTATATACCTATAATACCTCATTGTCTCAAAATGTTAATTGGAAGAAAATGTTCAGTCATACGATCACATTATGAGATGGGAGAATGATATTATATGTTGCATAATGGGGACAATGCGCACAGTTTTGTTATAAAAGACTTGAACACATCACTGGGGCCGCTAGGCACATGTACAATTACGCACACACTGTTTTGTTTTACCTATTTGTGTTATTTCACCTCTAACTTGTGTTTGCTTAAAAAGAACCTAAACTCCTTTAGTAGCATTTCCATGTTTACAATATTTCTAATATAAGATAATGTGAAGTATACAGAAACGCTGTATCATGTGACAAAAAAAAGAATTGTGGCCCTGGGCTGGTTTATAACTTTTTTTTCATCCTGTGGTATAGGCACCCCTGGGGGTCCCTATATCTTTGCTAAAGGGTATTTAGTGACTTGCACTTTCATTATATTTTGCTATAAGGCAGCTGAAGTGAATATTCAATGTATCTCAGAAATCTGTTTTCTTCTTTTTGTTTGTTTTATTTCATTATTTTTTTCTCAATTCTACAGGCCAGATTCTAATGTTTTGCCTGGGATGGCTAACTGTTCACTCACTGTTATTGACTCACCTGTACTCATGTCAGCAAATTCTTAGAATCTGTCCAGTTAGTGACATTTGACTACTGGGTGCTAGAAATGCTTAAATAATGTGTGTCATGCAATGTGTATATAGCACTGTGAAAATGTGTTGCAGTGACGTGCCAAATATAGGACCACAGTAAAATATTAAAAAGAAAATATGCTATGACGACAGATGCTGTGCAAAATGTTCTATACCCAAGTATGCCACAATTAAATGAACCTATAGCACTTTGGAATCTGTTGTCTCTCTATACATACATGATGATATTAATAATAATAACCTGATATGCTGTGTATGTGATGAAGTTAGATGCAGAAATATATTTACACTAACATAAGTCACATAATATTAGAACTATGTGTGGTGTGTGTGTTTTTTTAAAAAGTTGTTTTCTTTATTATTTATTAAACACAAATTGAAATTCCTACAAATATATTTGATAGCAATATGTCACATTCTATGCATAAATGACAATTAGTTTTTTAACCTAATGATATTTGTGTGATGCAGCTGGGGTATTTAAATGCACAACATTTATAACTGTAGGGGTACTTCTGCACAAAAGGTTGAGAAACACTGTTTACACAACCAACGAAGAAATCAGGCCCTAAACAATGTATTCACTTTTTACAACCCTCTTGCTTTTTTATGAATTAAGGAGTTACAGTAGGGCTGGTGGACTGTAACTTTGTGTCTTTGCAGAGTTTCTTGTCACAATCAAACACTTTACTTTTTGTAAGTGATCTGCAACAATCTGAATGCATTTAAAATTGTAATTTATGTCTGAGCAAGCAGTCCGTTATACTGCACAATGCAGACATACTAACAATGCTCTAATCTTTTTCCTTTCTTGTCACAGATGACAGACAGTCTGATGTCATGGATCTGCTGCCTTGCAACAGATAAACATTGAACTTTCCTAGGCATTTGCCATGTTATTTAAAGGGTGACAGTGTTGGGTGTTTTAGAATGCAGTCTGTGTCTGTACTAATAGTTCTCTCATGAAACTGGAAATAGAATACATAAGACATGGGACTGTAGCCACACAAAGCATGTGAGTTGTATTTCAGATAAGGAATGCAGACTTTCCTACTTTCAGGTGCTACTTAAAGTATAAAATACTCCTTACTTTTTACTGCTGAATGTGTCAAGAGCTGCCTGTGACATGGGAATCCCCTAACTGCATATAATCCTTGGGTAACTAGCCAGCTGCACACATCTGTAAAAGCACAATAGATGCTTTTATACAAGAGCAGCAACATTTAACTGTGGGCCAAGCAGGAATGGCTTATTCAGTGGAACATTTTATAAACCAGTTGAGTGAAAGGTTGAGATTCTCATGCCAACCATAAACACATACACACAGCTAAGGCAACAACGCCCACTGCCACTTGACATCACAAGTCCCAGCATGTCTTTGTCATCTTTCTATAGGACCCTTGAGCTCCCATAGCTTTCAACAGCTCTAAGAAAAGGCACAGTAGTGATAAGACTGAAAATGAATAAGTAATTGCTGTTCTTACACAGAAAAAAACAAAATGCACCCAAAAAAGCAAGAATACAACTAATTAACTATTCTGCAGTCAAAGGTATATATATATATACAGTATATATATATATATATATATATATATATATATATATATATATATATATATATATATATATATATATATATATATATATATATATATATATATATATATATATATATATATATTACACACTCTATATATATACACACATATACACTCATATACATATAGTTTTGGAAAGTAATCCAAGTTACAGACACTAAATTGATTTATGGATTCTCATCCAAAACAAAAGTGTATATACATATAAACCCAATTAGCAGCAGTTAGGTGAGCATAGTGGTAAATAGCATGTACTGTGTAAGCAATATAGTCTACATTGATGATATCAATAATAATCACTACCTATTTTTATTTTTTACCTTCGTTCTCTAATCTGTTTCCGTGATTTATGCAGCAATCCAATAAGAACCACAGCTGCTCGTATCCCTGCTTTTTTGGAATGAATCCTGTCCCTTGGTTGTGACATAGTTGCCTGTAAACTCCAATAGCAAAAGCAGCCAAACACTGTAAATCCACACAAACCTCCTTATTTTGATGTATAAGGTCACTAATAAGAAATACCGGTGTCTTCTATTTTAGTGGCCATATAGTCACCTGGCACCCTGGCTCAGGATCCAGATCCTGCTCTTTTTTTCAGATAAGTCACTTTGCAAAGTGCTGCAGCCACCAGCAGCCTCAGCCACAATAACCTCCAGCAGCTTCAGCACCTGTCTCCCCCAGCGCTCGGGGTCACTGATAATCCACAAGTTTGTGCTCACTGACCACAGTGTGCGCGATGCAGCACTCCACATCCATCCTCACGCATATAAATCCATAGCCGGCACGTCATGAAGTCAAACCCCAGTAGAGCGAAAAACAAACACACACAAAAAACCCACAATGCTTTTAGTTTGCTGTACACCTGCTGGCTCAAATATTAACTTTGCCTTGCAGGAGGATGCTAAGTGAGTATGCAGTAAGAGATAGGGCTGTGCATCTCTGCCGGCTGCTGCACTGCAAGGTGGGTGTTACCAGACGAGCTGAATCCTCCTCTCCTCTCATCCTCTGGCTGCTGCTGCTGGGGGTGACACGCCGGGAAAAGTCACTCTTCTTCAGTTTGGGAAGAAGTAACCAGGGCACAGGAAGCTGCAGTAAGCACACAGGCAGGGGAAGGGCTGGGTGGAGGAAGGTGGCTTAACTCTTCCATAGCTTAGCATGTCTGTGTACATTGTGCTAAGCTCTTCTTTTAGTGCTTAGTCATACATTATTTTAGTATAAAGTGGATGGGAGTTGGATACAGTGCTGATAATAATATTTTAGCAACCATGTCCTCAGGCAACAATATACTGGGGTTTAAAGGATTATTCACTTGAAAAGATTCTGCCACAGAGAAGCTGTGGCTCCTCAATCATGCAGATACATCTTAAAACACTTGAACCATTCAATGATCAGGGCAGTTACCAAGCATTAAGTGGCATTATTATTTTCTCACAATTTTGGCAAACTGGTTAAATTATGATTCCTGATTAAATTAGTTAATGTACCCACTTCATATTATATTTAACTTTATAAGGGTAAAACTGCTATCTGTTAATGCTAAGCATAAATAATTGTCAAATACACAAATATTACCTATTCATAGAATTTTGTTAAAATAGCAATTACAGGTGTTTTAAATGTCATGCATGTTACAGAAATGATGTGTGTGTGTTTAGGTTTAAACATTCACATGTATATAAACATTTATATTTAAAGGGACACTGTTCCCAAATTTTCTTCATTCTCTTGGTATCTTTATTTGAAATGCAAAAATGTAAGTTTAGATGCCGGCCCATTTTTGGTGAACAACCTGGGTTGTCCTTGCTGACTGGTGGATAAATTCATTCACCAATAAAAAAAAAGTGCTGTCCAGAGTACTGAACCCAAAACAAGCTTAGATGCTTTATTTTTCAAATAAAGATAGCAAGAGAACGAATAAAAATTGATAATAGGAGTAAATTAGAAAGTTGCTTAAAATTGCATGTTCTTTCTGAATTACAAAAGAAAAAATTTGGGTACAGTGTCCCTTTAAGTGTGTATATATATTTTTTATATACACACACATATATATATATATAAATACATATACAGTATATATATATATATACACATACATACATACACATATATATAGCTTTTAAAAATGGATGTGTGCTAATATCTTTTTGTTTGTATATATATATATATATATATATATATATATATATATATATATATATATATATATATATATATATATATATATATACACACACAAATGCATATATGAGCACCTGTGTGTATGTGTAATTCTTGTCTCAACCAGCTTCCAAAAAGCCCATTCTATCCAATCAAAATTATGCTCTGTAATACCAAATTATAATGTCATCAATTTATGTTTTAAAGATATTTGTTGTATGATGTGTACATTATGTCCAGATTGTCTTAAGGGCACTAAACTTATGCTTGACTTGTTTATTAGACATATTTTTCAAATCCTTACAGTTTGCAATTACTTTTTCTTCTTTTCACTGTTACATTGGGGTTAATTGTTTTGATGTCTCTGGTACAGACTTTATTGTGTGTAGTTCCATCATGAGATGTGCAGACATTTATGCTAAATATCACAAATAGAATTGTTTGCTTATACAGTTCTTAAAATAAATTCAGAATACTTTGCTAATATGGTTCTTAAAAATAAATGATGCGTGTCAAGGCATTTTAACCAAACATACCTTAGTACAGTTACAGGCACACAGTGGTGCAATAGTACATATCTGTAGTATATAAAAGCATTTACCTATTGCACGTTTATGGCCCTTTAAACTTTTTGCTTGTATAGTTCAAATTTGCAGTTTAAATCTGTGGATATCTTAATTTTGATCTATATTTTTATTCTACCACACTTAATAGTTAAAGGAATATTATAGTCAAAATTAAACTTTCATGATTCAGATAGAACATGCAATTTTAAGCAACTTTCTAATTTACTCCATATTATCAATTTTTTTTCATTCTCTTATTATCTTTATTTGAAAAAGCGGGAATGTAAGCATAGGAGCCAGCCCATTTTAAATGTAGCCACCAATCAGCAAGCGCTACCCAGGTTCTGAACCAAAAATGGTCTGGCTCCTAAGCTTATATTCAAATGAAGATACCAAGAGAACAAAGAAAAATTGCTAATAGGAGTAAATTAGAAAGTTTCTTAAAATTGTATTCTCTATCTCATTGGTTTTCAATCCTGTCCTCAGACCTCCCCAACATGCCAAGTTTTCTGGATTATAAACAAAAAATCCAGAGTACAACTACACAGGCTCCTCCTATAAGCAAGATCTCTCAACCAGAAAGAAAATGGGAAAGTAGCAAGTGTTGAGGAGCGCTAAGAGCTGTGAAAGCTAAAAAAAGCTAAAGGTAGTATATAAGGGATTAGGGTTTAATTAATAATTGGTGAAGTAGGTACATACAAATTACACAACGCTGGCTAGAAACGTCCATATATAACCATATCCTGATATATATGGGATAATTACTCAGAGTTTATAAAAATCACAGTAAAAAAAAAAGCACAATGGTGAAAAACAATGTTAAAAAACGTTGTTTTTAACATTCTCAATATAATGTTTTTTAACATTGTTTTTCACCATTGTGCTTTTCTTTTGACTGTGATTTTTATAAACTCGGAGTAATTATCCCATATACATCAGGATATGGTTATATATGGACGTTTCTAGCCAGCGTTGTGTAATTTGTATGTACCTACTTCACCAATTATTAATTAAACCCTAATCCCTTATATACTACCTTTAGCTTTCACAGCTCTTAGCGCTCCTCAACATTTGCTACGTTCAGGTTTTCTGGATTACCTTGGATGAGAGCAGGTAAAATAACCATGTTTACTAATCAGCTGATTATTTCACCTGTGCTCTTGTTCGGATATCATTAAAACCTGGCCTGTTAGGGAGGCCTGAGGACAGGTTTGAAAACCAGTGCTCTATCTGAATCATCAAAGTTTAATTTTGACTAGACTATCCCTTTAAATGTTATGTCATGCACAAGATATGTACAGGCCCCATTGTGCAGTTGTCACCTGGCTTGTCTCACTATGGTTCTTGGTTTAAAGGGATATAAAACCCAAAAGTTATCTTTTATGATTTAGACAAAGAGTACGATTTTAAATAGTTTTCTGGTTACTTCTTCAGTCAAATTTACTTTGTTCCCATGATATTCTGTGTTGAAGAGATACCTAGGTAGGCATCTGGAGCACTACATGACAGGAGATAGTGCTGCCGTCTAGCTCTTGCAAATGGATGACATTCTTGCATAACTGTTGCCATATAGTGTTCTAGAAATGGGCCAGCTCATAAGCATACATCATTTCTTTTCAACAAAAGATACCAAGAGAACAAATCAAAATTGATAATAAAAGTAAATGTTAAAGTTGTTTAAAATTGCATCCTTTATCTGAATCATGAGAGTAAAAAAAATATGGTTTCATATCCCTGCTGCCTTTAATTATTATTATTATTATCAGAGCGCCAACAGATTCTGCAGCGCTTTAATTGCACGGTCTCGCCACCAGTGGTGAGACCGCTCTAATTTAGCAAGCCACACAGCCGTACAGGGTACGTTGCGGTCATTAGGGGTTAATGTTTTTACAAACTTATTTCTCTCCTGAAAAAATGAAGCAGACAAATACTCCTTTTCCTATCTACAACAATGTCCAGGCCAGTAACCATTTTGTTGTGACTAGTAACTTGTCATTTTAGTTAGTATGTGTTAGAATCTAATTGTAAGATAGTAACGTAGCTGATAAGTTAGGGAAAAAAACCATCAAGTTCAACTTTCACAGAAGCACCTTATCCATGCCTTTTTGTCAAAATATTTTGTAGTTTAAACCAATGCTGGTTATCTTTTTTGTTCAAGCCATAAAAACTGTTTAACTAAAATGATTTATCATTATTTTTTCAGCTATCTACTGAATGTATAGTCACAAACATTCAGCATTTTAAGCGCTCCTGTCCTTGAAGGTGAAATTCCTATTTCTCTAACCTTAACGGGTGATCGCTTGTCACATTCAATTTCCTTGGTATAAAATAACAGTCCTAACAACTCCCTATGGACCCTGAATAAATAAAAATAGGCCACAATGATACAGCCAATCACAGCCCTGCTCTGATAAGCTTACAATTATACAAGTAGATGTAATTTAACTGTCATTGTTATGGATGTACTGCATTTACATTACCAGAGGAAGTATATGTAGTCTCATAACTACAAGAAAACTGTGTATACACAAAACACAATGATAAAAATGTTTGTCTACAGAGATTTCCAGGCTATGTGCTGGATATTATGCACTTCTAAGCAATGGGCACGTCTGAAATTCCCAAAATCAATAATAAGTAGGGGTGTCCACATATATACTGTACTTAGCTACTGAATTATAGAACAAAAACTGCTTTAAAGCAAAGTATGATATAAACTATAAAGTGAATTAAAGGGGTGGTCTAATGCAACATATAAGTGTTCTATGTAAATACGCATTACTGACCTTAAATAACTATGGTTTTAAGTAGCCTCCAAAAAAGTCAAACAGACAGGTAAAGAAATACTTAGTAGTTGCCAATAAGCCAATCAGGAGTGTCAGCAGTGAGTGTTGTGCCACTTCTGAACAAGAAACAGTCTGTGATTGGCAGCTATATGTAACTGTTGATCCTGACTTGCCCACTTAGTAACTACAATGTTTTTAGGGCTTTAATCTAATAGTTTATCCACTTTGTGGGGGGTAATAAATAGTTATGGGCAGTAATGCAAACAATACTTACTTGAACAAACAAATTAGAGCATGTCCATTTAAACTTTGATTATACAGATTTTAATAAAGTACTAAGTCTAATGAGAGTTATATCTACTCATTTGTATTTTATTTTATAGTACTGTAAGTAGGAACATGAATGAAAATAACTTGTTAAAAAGCTCTTGCAGTGCTAGTGAATGGGTTGGACATAGCATTCCTTGTCTTAGGTCTAAGCAGAATGTAGAAAAAGCTCTCTTGTATTTCAGTTGAAGAAAAAAAAAACATGAATGTAATTAGTTTTCTCTGAACTAATATGTCTTGTATGATGATTTTCTGTATGCCTGTATTAGAGTTGGTTAAAATGATTTTGCTATGTTTATGTGCAGCAAATAGCTTTATGTAAAAAGCCTTAACAAATTAGATGCTTTTATTTGAACATGCCAAATGCCTCAGGGCTCCAAACAGGTACATTTGTGTCATTAAGAGGTTAAGAAATGTTTCAGTTTACTTTTATTATAAAATTTACTTTATTGAAAACCAAACCTAAATAAGTTTAGGAGCAGCAATACACCACTGGCTGCTATTTGGTGATTGGTTGCTGGCAATACCCTTATCCTTCTTGTTATTGGCTCACCAAATGTGTTCTGCTTTTAACCACATGTTTAACCACTTTTAACATTTGGCATATGTGATTGTGATCACTAAAAAAAACACACTGACAATATTGGCCAACATACAGAAATCATTATCTGTGTAGCACCAGCTAATAACTGTGATAAGCACATAGGCAGAACATTATTGGACAGTTGGTTCCATAGAACACATTGCAGCATTTTCTTTTTGTTCTTTGATGTCCCTTTAATTCTATAGACAATTCATATCAATTTCTTATCTTGTTTGAACAAATATTCTCCATGATTCGCTCATTGTTTATGTCTAGAAAGATACAATGCTTGCGCTTTCCTGAGCAAGACTTTATATATATATATATGTGTTAAACCACTTTGTGAGCATTAAACACATAGCAAGTTGGAATCTATGTACAAATTACATGCTCTAATGATTTTTTTTTAATCATTTTTGCATAAGAATTTTCATTTATAGGCAAAATATAAAATCATTTTTTAAAATGTAAAATCCCCTGTCGCATGAAAACACAGCTGTAAATAAAAAAAAAACAACCTGATAATTATTATAATTGTGTTTTGTTTTTATTTATTTTTTTGTCTGTTTTTTTTTAACCAATCACAGCAGGCAGTGTATTTTCCTGTTTTCCTCAAAACTTTTTTCCTTTTTGCTAAGAAGACTGTCTGGTTATTTATTGGATTTATTTGATACAGCACCAAAGTTAAAACAGCAGGTTTCCCGAATGGATTTGTAATTTCATGAGCCGTCCTCCGCCTGGTACATACATTGGAGGGCAGTAAAAAAACAAAAAACAAAAAAACATTTGTCAACCCAAAGCATTATTGTCTTGTGTTTATGCAAGCACACTAGCCTGCAAGCCTTCTTCTGTAAGATATGTCTTTATTTTATAGAAAGAAATTTATAATTGTTTCCAGATGGTTTGCTTTAAAAGCAAATGTAATATATATTTTAAACACGAGCGTTGAAATACATGGTTGTTTTTTAATGCTATCTAGTGCAAACACACGGTGGATGCTTTTCAGTTTCAATGTTTTAAAATAGAGAATTCTATGATTTTGTTTTAAAAAAAATCCAAATTGCCTGACATTTTCCCCTTAAAATAAAGCCTGAGAAGGTCATTTTCTATACTGTATATATGAAAGGTATTTTTTAGGGAAGATCTTTAGATCAATATTCATGTTTGAATGTTAGGGATTATATGAGGGTGGAAACCATTACACAGTTTCAGTAAACGTGAGGATATTTATAGCTTTTGGTTATTTGTGGTAAAAGACAATTTGTATCACATTCAAAACTGCTATGTGAAAATATATGGGGGACAGATTGAATTTTGTATTACTTTTAAAGGGACATTAAACTGATTGGCACAACTACAATATCATGATCACGACTCACCATGCTGTTGTTTTTTATTTGTTGATAAATCAAGCCCTAAGTGTTGTTCATCTGCTTGACCTAGATAATGCTGCCCTATCCTACAACACATGATAATGACACAACCTTTTGGTAAGAAAGCCATACCAACATTTTCTTTTATAATGTGTATTACTCCAATATAATTCAATATTATATGAGCTAGGGTTTCAGTAAATACATTAAACAGTACCCAAAAAAAAATAGTCGTCAGACATCACAAAGCGGTTGGCCCAGTAAATACTTAGCTATATGAACATCTTATTAGCCATTAGGGATGGGCGAATGTTTCTAAAAATTCGAAATTTAAAACGAATTTTGATACATTCGTTCGTTCAAATCGAATTTCGAATGTTTATATAACATTCTAACATTCTATTTTCGAATTTTTGTTTTCAAATTTTTCAATAAAATTCGAAAATATTCATTAGAATAATAGAATGTTTAGCTATGTAATTCATTCAATTTCAAAATGTAATATTCGAATTCGAATGTGACATTAATTTGAATGTGACATTCAAATTTGAAATAGTATTTCTAGTCTACAACTGTGTTTAATAAATGTAATATTCGAATGCTACATTCGAATTCGAATGTGACATTCGAATTCGAAATAGTATTTCTAGTCTAATACTGTGTTTTTTAAAGTAATATTCAAATTCGAATGTCACATTCAAATTCGAAATAGTATTTCTAGTTTGCAACTGTGTTTAATAAATGTAATATTTAAATTCGAATGTGACATTCGATTCGAATGGGATATTCGATTTGAATGTGACATTCGAAATAGTGTTTCTAGTTTACAATTATGTTTTATAAATGTAATATTCGAATTCGAATGTGACATTCAAATTTGAATGTGACATTAGAATTCAAATGTGACATTCGAATTCGAATGTGACATTCGAAAACTGTAAATAACATTCGAAAATCGAATTTTTAAGAATATTCGTTCTTATCAACATTCTATTATGTAAATCGAATTTCTACAATAACATTCGTTCTAACATTCAAATTCGGATATAAACACATTCGCCCATCCCTATATAGCCATAGCGAGGAATGGGAAGATTTGTGAAGTGTCAATGAGAAAGTTATTTAGTTTTAAGGGGGTAGCTGTTAACTTCTGAAAGGAGACACTGACCTTTACTTCTGGAAAAAAATAAAACAATTTGTTTGATAACCCCCTGTTATTTGGTAATAAAACACACAATTTCTTCACTACTATATTGAAGCTAAAATGTCTACTTAAAACCATGTAAAGCTGATGAGCACACATACAAAATGTTAATGAGTTGCTAAGGGATTACATTGGTCACGTTGCTACGTCACATTTATTCCCTGCTGGTATGAAGCTAGATTAGGTAGGTTGTTTTTTTCCAGTGGGAGTAATTAATCAGTGGAATTTACTAGACAATTCTATTTGGAATTGTTATATGGGAAAAATTACAGAAAGCTTGTGAGAAATGGACAAAAGTCCAATTTTAAGTTCCAGATGAACAATTTGCTTTTTAGTTTAGTTAGCCAAACAGGACTGGCACATTCTACGAATAAGTCAATTTTTTAACAAACAGATAATAAAAAAGAACTTCCTACAAAAAAAGACAACGAAAATGGCTCATCAACAGCCATGAAAATGCTGATAATTATCAGAAGATACATTGGGGCCTTAAGGCTTGCCGGAAACAGCAGTTATGAAGTAGCAGTCTAAAGACCACTGCTCCATAACTTGTCTGCTGCCTCTGAGGCCGCGGTCTTCAATCCGTCCGATCCTAAACGATCGGGCGGATTGACATCCCCTGCTAGCGACCGATTGGCTGCAAATCTGAAGGGGGCCGCATTGTACAAGCAGTTAACAAGAACTGCTGGTGCAATGATAAATGCCGACAGCGTATGCTGTCGGCATTAATCGATGTGCGGCGGACATGATACAATACATCGTATCATGTCCTCTTGCACTTTGATAAATTGATCCCATTGTGATCAACCTCATAGTTATCTTAAATCATTATTGTAAATATTATATACTGTAATGAAACATGTCATTTGTGCACTAGAATGCACTAGAATATCCCTTTAAGAAAGCTATGACATAGTATGGTAAAACACAGCCTACTTTTATACCATACCTTGTTATTTGACCTAAATTTTATTGTCTTTTAATTTGCTTGCGATCATTCATCATTTAAATAGATATATCAAAGCATCCTAAAATCCTAGGGCTAGATAACAGGTGGCGCACTATTTAGCACTTCCACTCACCCATAGGCTTCAATGAAGTGTGTTATTAAAAAAACAATTGCTTATCACTCATGTGCTAACCCGACACCCCGTCAGACCAGACATTCATATATATATATATATATATATATATATATATATATATATATATATATATATATATATATACACAGATACAGTATATATAGATATGGAGAGAGAGAGAGAGAGAGAGAGAGAGAGGAGAGAGAAGTGAGAGAGAGAGAGAAAGTATACTGACCGCACCCTGTTTGTTGTAATTTTTGGTTAGTGAGAGAACAGTTCCTATCATTTATATATATATATATATATATATATATATATATATATATATATATATATTTAAATATAAATATATATATATATATACACATATATACACTTACCAGCCACTTTATTAGGTACACCTGTTCGAATGCTTGGTAACACCCAATTGCTAATCAGCCAATCACATGGCAGCAACTCAATGCATTTAGGCATCTAGGCGTGGTGGTGGTGAAGACAACTTGCTGAAGTTCAAACCGAGCATCAGAATGGGAAAGAAATAGGATTTAAGTGACTTTGAACGTGGCATGGTTGTTGGTGCCAGATGGGCTGGTCTGAGTATTTCAAAACTGCTACTGGGATTTTCACGCACAACCATCTCTAGGGTTTACAGAAAATGGTCTGAAAAAGAGAAAATATCCCATGAGCAGCAGTTGTGAGAACGAAAATGCCTGGCTGATGTCAGAGTTCAGAGGAGAATGGGCAGACTGGTACGAGATGATAGAAAGGGAACAGTAACTCAAATAACCACACGTTACAACCAAGGTATGCAGAATACCATTTTCGAATGCACAACATGTCGAACCTTTAAGCAGATGGGCTGCAGCAGCAGAAGACCAGACCACATCGGGTGCCATTTCTGTCAGCTAAGAACAGGAAATGGGGTCTACAATTCACAAAGGCTCACCAAAATTGGATAACTGAAGATTGGAAAAACGTTGACTAGTCTGATGAGTCTCGCTTTCAGCTGCGACATTCAGATGGTAGGGTCAGAATTTGAGGTAAACAACATGAAAACATGGATCCATCCTGCCTTGTATCAACAGTTCATGCTGGTGGTGGTGGTGTAATGGTGTGGGGGATATTTTCTTGGCACACCTTGGACCCCTTAGTAACAATTGAGAATCGTTTAAACGCCACGGCCTACCTTAGTATTGTTGCTGACCATGTCCATCCCTTTATGACTACAGTGTACCCATCTTCTGATGGCTACTTCCAGCAGGATAATACATCATGTCACAAAGTTCAAATCATCTCAAACTGGTTTCTTGAACATGACAATTAATTCAATGTACCTGGGTAAACCTGTCATTACCCAAGCGGCTGTGGGTAAAGCCCAATGTAACATGATAAATCTCCTCAGAGTACACAGAGTTACCACATCAAATATATATATACGATACACTGTAATTCACACATCTTTACTATCTTTTTTAGCTATGCTTGGGGGGTTCAAGGGTGGCTAAGACCCCCTTGTAAACCTCATTCTCCAAGGTTCACTTGGGATGGATGCCAGAGAATCGTCGAAGCACCTTCCTTGAACTCTCGAGGCAGAGGCAAAAATAAATTGTGTAGAAGGGGGAATTACATTACATCGGGCTTTACCCACAGCCGCTTGGGTAATGTCAGGTTTACCCGGGTAACCCGGGTAATCGTAGGATTACGCAGATTTCTGACTGTCACGCTATGGCATTAGGAAAAGCTGTGTTGCTCTTGTAATTGATATTGATTGTCTTGAGAAAGGCTACTTGCTTAGCCGAAGCGTCGACTTGCACTTTGTACTATGATGAATATATGAAATAATTATTTTTTTCTACTGTCAAGCCCTGTGAGTGCCCTTTCTTGGAGGTTCTTATACATATGATTTGAGGAGACACCCAGGCACTGGATGAGCACCGGCCACTTTATTAGGTACACCTTGCTAGTACCGAGTTGGGCCCCCTTTTGCCTTCAGAGCGGCTCTAATTCTTCGTGGCATAGATTCAACAAGGTGTTGGAAACATTCCTCAGACATTTTGGTCCATATTGACATGATAGCATCACGCAGTTCCTTCAAATTTGTCGGCTGTACATCCACTGTCACGCTATGGCGTTAGGCAATGCTGTGTTGCTCTTATAATAGATATTGATTGTCTTGAGAAAGGCTACTTGCATAGCCGAAACGTCGACTTGCTATGTTCTATGATGAATATATGAAATAAAGAATTGTTTCTACTGTCAAGCCCTGTGAGTGCCCTTTCTTGGAGGTTAAACACCTAGTCATATACCATATATCTTTTAACCCTTATAAAAATGTTATGAATATTTATATGAATACTTATCAGATAGTGAATATATGATTGTATCATTTTATTTTAATGTATGTTGTGTTTGGTACACATTTATTTTGAACTCTTATACTTTAAGCTAGGGCTTAGTCGCACTAAACAGATGCAGGCTAAATTTGTTTGCGCTTGAGTGAATGTGTTTACTTTCAACTTGTAATATCTGGCAAGTTAGCGAAGGCAAATATCGGTTATCGCGACCTGTGCTAACAATAGCACACCATTTGTAATCTACCCCTTAGTGTGCTTAAAGGGACAGTCTACTCCAAAATTGTTATTGTTTAAAAAGATAGATAATGTCTTTATTACCCATTCCCCAGTTTTGCATAACCAACATTGTTATATTAATATACTTTTTTATCTCTGTGATTACCTTGTATCTATGCCTTTTCTGACAGCCCCTTGATCACAAGACTTTTTATTTATTATAATTTTATCCAATTAGTGCAGTGTCTGTCACAACCCACTGACGTTAGCACAATGTTATCTATATGGCTCACATGAACTAGCAGTGTCCTGCTGTGAAAAGCAAATAAAAACTCATGTGATAAGATGCTGTCTTTAGTGGCTTAGAAACAGGCAGACATTTAGAGGCTTAAAGGTTATAAAGTATATTAATAAAACAATGTTGGTTGTCCAAAGCTGGGGAATGGGTAGTAAGGGCGTTATCTATGTTTTTAAACAATAACAATTCTGGTGTAGACTGTCCCTCTAAGAAAAAATACAAAGCCTTAAAGGTTGCCTGTAATAAACACAGTTCTAAACCTAAAGCCAAAAACAAAAGTCACACAAGTGCTATGCAACAGGAGATCACAATCCCAGGAGTGGCTAAAATGCCTAGCCTGGATATCTTGATGCTATAATCCTGTTAGAAATAAAATGAGTGAAACAGTTGTGTAACTGTTAAATTGCTAAAGTGGTTTAAGACAATAGTTTGAAGCAATTTAAGGATTCTGGGAAGCTTTACGGGTGTTATAAGAATGGCGACAACAAAACCAGATTTCCTACTTTTAGCACCAGTGAATGAGACAGTGAAAGCTATGAAAAAAACTGAACAATGGTGCAATTAGCAATAAATAACTTAGGAGAACTGGCACATATAACACATGGAACTGGGAGTCAGTATGTTAGGGATAGGAAGAATAATCTGATATAAAAGTGCCGCAAAATGAATATTAGAACAGAAAAATATTAGTTGAAACAAATTATGTAATTCTTTGGTAGATTCCAGACTTCATTGTTAAGGGGACAGAAAAATCCAAATTAAAGAGCCATAAAACTAATTGAGATAAACACAAGTTTTCAAACTGTATTAATTAATATTCATGCAAGAAAAGTGGGTCGGCTTCCAAACACTGTTAGCGCTTTCAATACCACAATTTATTTTTATACTTTAAACCCTCACACCATTTTCCATACATGGCAGCTTGAGCGCAAGCATGCATAGAATGGAGCTGGTGATGTCAATCATGGCATAGCCATCTTCAACAGCAGTGCAAGCTACAGTATCAGGCAAGAAAGGTTTGCTCAGGCGTGTGTATCCACAAAGTTTACTGCTCACGACTGGTTACAATTGTGCATGCTCACAAATAAATAGGGCTGCAATTAAAAGGACCTACTCGGATAACAGGTAGTGAAAGTACTGATACGGGGGTGAGATTAAAGCACTAGTGTCTGCAGACAAAAGTAAACTACTAACTTTTCACAATTTTTATAATTATTTATATTCATTTATGGCATTTGATTCCTGCTCCAACAAGGTACAATATTATGTATAAAGTTCAATGAGTCTCATTTGTAAAGTTAGAAACAAAGCTTTGACCCCCGAGTGAGCCTGAAATGCTAGTTAAGTAGCTGCGGTCTTAAGACTACATCTACTTAGCCTCTGCACTATCTCAAGAGTGGCAGAGTTAAGTAATCCCAATTAAATCTCATTGGGATGATTTAAAATCCCTGCTCTTGTGCAATTGGTTGGACAAGTGTAGGGGGTATGGCTGCACAAAAGATTGCTTGTGTAATGTTAAATGAAGGCACCCAATTTCTTCTCGCTGACCATTATATGTCTTTTATGACACTTTAAACTTTTATGATTTAGAAACAGAATGTAGTTTTAAACAACTTTCCAATTTACTTCTATTATATATTTTTTTTACTCTTTTAAATCTTTTTTTTAAAGCATACCTAGGTATGCACTGGAGCAGTCTGCTGATTGGCTACACATATATGCCTCTTGTCATTGTCTCACTTGATGTGTTCAGCTAACTGTCAGTGCATTGTTCATTCTTCACAAATGATACAAAGAGAATGGAGCAAATTTGATTACAGAAATACACTGGAAATTTGTTTAAAATTGTATGCTCTTTGTTTAAGCTGCAGACAAAGTTAGGTACCACCATAGATAACAAAAAATGAATTTGGCTTTTTATAGATCCCACTAGTCCTCATCATCGGCAAAGATCCTAGGGGGCATATTTATCAAGCCCCGTACCAAGACTCGCCGGAAACAGAAGTTGCTCTATAACCTGTCCGCCTGCTCTGATGCGGCGGACAGAAATCAACCCGATCAAATACGATCGGGTTGATTTACACCCCCTGCTAGCGTCCACAAATCTGCAGGGGGCGGTATTGCACCAGTAGTTCACAAGAACTGCTGGTACAATGATAAATGCAGAGAGCGTATGCTGTCGGCATTTATCGATGTGCAGCGAACATGATACGCTACATTGTATCATGTCCGTGCGCACTATAATAAATTGACCCCTACAACTAAACTTCAAAGTTCTGACAAGATGGTATCTTACTCCAGAAAGAATGAAACATCTCAAAAGTGATAATAGAGGGTTGTGTTAGAAATTGTGGAAAGTCTGGAAATATGTTCCACATTTGGTGGTCATGTAAACCCTTGCAACCCATGAAGAAAGAAATTGATAGATTATGGATATTCCTTTATGGTTCCTGCTTTGCTCTGCAACCTAGCCATATTTTGTTAAACCTAAGAGCTAGATATGGTCTATTTCAAATTACCATTAAATGTGCCAAATCACTAATAGCTAGATGCTGGAAATCCCATTTACCTCCCTCTGTCACACAATGGCATAACAGACTAGAGGAACTTTTTATATTAGAGGGATATGTTTTTTGTAAACAATATGAATATTGCATAAATATGTTTTTTATCTACTTGACAGTAAAGGGCTCCAATGCACTTATATATATTATTATTATAATTTATTTATGAAGCGCCAACATATTCTGCAGCGCTGTCCATGGGTACAATTCATTTAAATAAAATAATGATATAAAACTTGTAAGAGACAGGACAAAGTTTTACAAACACATACAGGAGGAATTGAGGGCCCTATTCCCGTAGGGAAAAAGGTGTCAATCATCCCAATCGGATCAGATCGGGATGATTGCAGTCTGCCACCTAAAAGGTGGTGGACAAATTAAGGAGCAGCGGTCTTACGACTGTTGCTTCTTAAATTACGTTTCTGGTGAGCCAGAAACTACGGGCGTAGAAAGCAGCAGCATCCCCAAGGTCTTTTTTTACAGAGAGACACCTTAAACTCGTTACCTCCTTCTGCCCTGTCTGAGTGTTCAGCAGTTTAGAAACCGCTATGTGGAAGCTGCAGAATTATAAAAGATATAATTGCTCTAGTTATTTCTTCACATTACTATCAGTTATGCCGTGACGATAATGGTGTGAAAGGCATTTCTACAAAAAATAAAGTGGTGACGTTGGTTTGTATGATAATTCTTCCTCTATTGTCCTTAAAAATAAAATGTATTTTTGTATCACTATTATTTGTATGGCTCCAATAAAGGCAACAGCCCTGTGCATCTGTGAACACATTAAACCAGATCACTGTGATAAAACTTAACTTAAACTTCCTAATTAGTTGTCATATGAATTTACAGTAATCTGTCAATGACTAAGGAACAAACACAAAACATGCAGGCTTTCCTAATAAAAAGAGATGTGTGTCAAAAATAAAGCCTTTATTAAGTTAGAATAAGTAGCACTCTTGATTCAGTGCCCAAAATCTGTGGGTTTTCTGATGTTGGGAAATGGATTTTGCTTCTTCATGTCACACCCTGATTTGCAACAGCTTGGTGCTTGCTGGATGTATATAATGGTCTCCTAAGTACAGCAGAATGCAACACAATACAAGAAAACTTAACTCTGTATTTACTAAGTAATGTTGCTAATAACAAGATTTGATAGTAACATAAGTTTTAATAGTAGCATTGCAATGTCTTTAAAGTATTGTGATTTGCATTGCACTTATGGGGGTCAATTTATCAAGCTCCGTATGGAGCTTGAAGTCTCGTGTTTCTGGCAAGCCTTCAGGCTCGCCAGAAACACCAGTTATAAAGCAGCGGTCTAAGGACCGCTGCTCCATAACTTGTCTGCCTGATCTGAGGCCGTGGACAGAAATCAACCCGATTGAATACGATCGGGTTGATTGACACCCCCTGCTAGCAGCCGATTGGCCGCGAATCTGCAGGGGGCAGCATTGCACCAGCAGTTCACAAGAACTGATGGTGCAATGATAAATGTTGACAGCGTATGCTGTCGGCATTTATTGATGTGCAGCGGACATGATACGCTACTTTGTATCATGTCTGCTCGCACATTGTTAAATATACCCCATGGTTGTCACCTCAGCCATGTTTTCCTGGACCCTTATGAGTTACACATGCTGCAGGGTGTGCAGGGTGGAACATGAATAGTGCTGTCCAGGATCACTATTCGTGTGCTGTTCAGGTGTGCAGCGCATGTTGCCTTCTGCACACCCTGCAACATGTGTAACTCACAAATGTCCAGGAAAACATGGCCGAGGTTGCAACCTTAATTGCACTAGATATAATATGATTTAATGGTATTTGGCCACATTTGAGTTGAAGCAATAAAGAGGATCCAAATATCACCAATGCAAAATTGTTGTCCCGCAGCTATTCCCAAGGCTGGATCATGGCCTGACTGGGAATAAAAAGCAGCCCTACAAAATTTGGAGACCAGCCCTATTTTATGTTGAATCAGTAGAATGCACACGCCCCATTTTTCTCAAAGGAGTTTACTGTGATACTTCCTCCCCCAATATTTTTTTTTCCAGAATTATATTATATTATATTAGTTTTGTATTAACAAGTTGCAGACAGTTGTTATATAGCCACCCTACAATCCACTGTATCTTCAATTTAAATTGGAGCTTTCCAGCCCCAGCTGCTTCAGCCCACCAGGAAATCTCCTGGTATACTGGTAGGTCAATCTGGCTCTGGGCTGGATTGCCTACCAAGACACCATTAGATTTCCCGGTGGGCCACAGTGGTTGGGGCTGATCAGTTACTATTGAAGGGGATGGTTTTGCTGGTGATGCAATACAGCTGTATCACCTCTATTTTCTTGTCTGAGCTATACACATTAAAGAGGCATGAAACCCAAAATATTTATTTCATGATTCAGATAAAGAATACAATTTTAAACAACATTCCAATTTACTTCTATTATCTAATTTGCTTAATTCTTTAGATATCCCTTGTTGAAGAAATAGCAAGGCACATGGGTGAGCCAATAACAAGATGCATCTATGTGCAGCCACCAATCAGCAGCTACTGGGCATATCTAGATATGCTTTTCAACCAAGTACATCATGAGAATGAAAAAAATTAGATAACAGAAGTAAAATTGGAAAACTGTTTAAAATAGCATGCTCTTTCTAAAGCATGAAAGAAACATTTTGGCCAGAAAGCTTCTTTAAATGGTTTCTAGTGTCTAGTTAAATCACACTGTGAGACAAAGTGACACACTGTTTTGCGTATCTTCTCCAGATCACAAAATGTATAATCATTTTCACACTGCAAAAGTGAATCATGGATGAAACTGGGTTGTAGGGAGCCTAAATAACAACTTTCTGGTATTTTTTATTACTAACTAATAAAAGTTAATTCTGGAAAAAAATGTTGGGGGAAGGAGTATCCTAGTAATCCCCATGAGAAGTATGTGGCGTTGCATTCTATGGATTTAAAGGGAAAGAGGGCTGGTCTTCACATTTTCCAGGGCTGCTTTAAAGTAAAGGTCCATTTTGATGAAGTAGTGCCCGTTTTTTAATAAACCTATTAAAAACCAGGGCACTTTAATTCATCAAAATTGACATTCCACTGTTTACTTCAAAAACTTAACTTTTAATCCTTGCAGCAGCTCCAGCGATTCCCCCAGCTGTCGGAAGCCTCTGTAGACGTCAGAAATGATGAATCAGGCTTCCTCCAATCACAGCTTCCCCCCCACGGGGGAATCTTGGCCTGATGCAACGCTGTGATTGGAGGAAGCCGGATTCGTCATTTTGGACCCGAGAAGACTGCTTGTGATGGGCGGAGGAAGTACTGGAGTGGCTGCCAGGATTAAAATGTAAGTTTTTTAAGAAAACAAGTGAAATGTCAATTTTGATGAATTAAAGTGCCCTTGTTTTTAACAGGTTTATTAAAAACCACTCACTAATTCATCAAAATGGACCTTCACTTTAATCCCAGACTGGCCTTAGCTATTCACAACCATTCCACGTAATGTGTGATGGTTCTGTTGGGGGTGGTGGTTCTTTCTAGCATTACTGTCTGGCACTTTCCCTGCCCATAATATATTTGCAACATGAAAGTGGGTCCATATAAACCCTGTAAACCAAATACAGCCATCACTGCTACTGTAGGTAGACACAGCTCCATTCTCCAACACAGCATCTTTATTCCATTCAAATTAAATTATTTAGCAATTATTTAATATTCTGCAGACACAGCAACTAATGTGTGTAAGCAGACCCATATCTCTGCTTGTTGCTAGTACAACTTTCATGTTGTTCATATAAAGCTTTTGCACTGTACAAATATAATAATAAAGTAAAATACTTCATTATTTTATAACAAATGTAATATGCAAATGCCATACATAACGTTTGATTCCATTTTTGAAAATTTACTGTAATAAAATATTTATATACACAAAAAAAGTATCAAATTGGTTTTTTAACAGTATATACCTTTAAAGGATATGAAACCCATTTATTTTATTTCATGATTCAGATAGATTCAGATAGAGCATGCAATTTTAGGCATTTTTCTAATTTACTCCTATTATCATTTGTTTTCATTCTCTTGGTATCTTTATTTAAAAAAGCAGGAATGTAAAGCTTAGGAGCCAATCCATTTTTGGTTCAGAACTTCAAGTGTTGCATGTGAGCAGAAGTTAATCATTATCACTTGCTATTTTGCAAAAAAAAATGTGACAAAATTAAAGGGATATGGTTAATTACAAGAGACAGGACTGGGAAGGGATCAAAAGTCTATGTGTGTGTTTGTATATAAGTACTTTATACTTAACTTTTATTAAAATAGTATAGAACAGAACTACATGAAGAACTCCACTATACTTACGCACCACTGGTTTAGCGCTCGAGTGGTATCCAACATGAATTTTACTAATTGCTCCTATAGAAGTCTATTATGGATTATTCGGGATATACCTGTGCTGTCCGATATAAAGATGTTAGCACACCCTAGCCTAGCGCTCGAATAATAGGAAACAACATTGAACTTGTAATATGAGCTAAAAAAAATAGCAGCAACAGTGATTGTGCTCAAGTGATGTTAAAGGGACACTAAACCCAAACATTTTCTTTCATGATTCAAGTAGAGAATACAATTTTAAACAGCATTCCAATTTACTTCTATTATCTAATTTGCTTCATTTTTTAGATATCCTTTGTTGAAGAAATAGCAATTCACATGGGTGAGCCAATCACACGAGGCATCTATGTGCAGCAACCAATCAGCAGCTCCTGAGCATATCTAGATATGCTTTTCAGGAAAGTATATCAAGAGAGTAAAGCAAATTAGATAATAGAAGTTTATTAGAAAGTTGTTTAAAATTGCATGCTCTTTCTAAATCATTTAAGAAAAAAATTGTGTTTCATGTCCCTTTAAAGCACAACAGTGCTAATATTTTTGTACTCTACTTGTAGTCTAGGCCATCGAGCTTTCAACATCCCTAGGCTACAAGACTACACCAACTACTGTGAGACTGTGGCCTCATGTACGCAATTAACAACTTTGGCCAGTAGAGCTGAATTTTGTCTCTGTGTCCCCAAGCTACAAAGTTGGACTTGATCCTGCAAACTTTGAAAGGCTGTTAGTAGTGATCCATAACATGACGGATGACTAAGATACATAGGTTGGTCAAGATTGATAAATGTATTGTTCTGTGATAAAAGATTTTTGTTGACTCACATCTAAACTGCTAAAAAGGAGCCAAACAAACATAGATGCCAAAAAAGCTTATGTGTAACAAAATTATGCCAAGACAAAAACGTCCATATGTTTATCTGAGCTGTAATGCAACTAATTAGTTTAGAATTAGAATATAGCAATTACCATCTGATTTAAAGAGCTGTAAATAAAATAGTGACGTCTTAATTTTCAGTATACAGGACCTTAAAAAGTGAAGTATTCTCCAGTATTTAAAGGGTTTTAGTTATTTTGTTCTTTATATATATTGCTGCTTCTTGTCCTGAATGAAATAATTTTATACTTTAATTTATTGGAGGCGTGTCCCTATCTAAAAAAAAAAAGGCTAATGGAGTCACCCTTATCAGCCAATGAGCACAAATCCTTAGATATGCATAATACTTTTTGACAGATTTCTAATTATAGTAAAACAAGCTTTAACAAATCTAAGGGCTGTTAATATGTATAGTATAAATGTTTTCAGCGTATTTCCCCTTTATTAGGAAATCCTGCTTTAAGTTTGACATGTATGTATTGAATGTTACTCTTGATAAAATATCAATATGTGCACTTTAACTTTCTCATTTAAAGTTGAATTTTTTTTCTAATACACACACAGGTAGAAAACCCTTTATCAAAAACTGCTTGGGATTGGAAAAGGTTTGCATTTCAGAATAGTTTGGCTTATGGAATATGTATATATTTGCATCTTTAAAATTGGACAGTTTGGAGAGCGGATGGAACCAAGTGTAGACAACAATATATTATGTCATTTAGACAATATTTACATGCCATTAACCCCTTAAGGACCAGACAATTTTTCAATTTCTTGCCCTTAAGGACCAGTGCTATTTTTACATTTCTGCAGTGTTTGTGTTTAGCTGTAATTTTACTCTTACTCATTTACTGTACCCACACATATTATATACCGTTTTTCTCACCATTAAATTGACTTTCTAAAGATACCATTATTTTCATCATATCTTATAATTTACTATAATTGTTTTTATAAAATATGATGAAAAAATGGAAAAAAAACACTTTTTCTAACTTTGACACCTAAAATTTGTAACACATCTACAACCACCAAAAAACATGCTAAATAGTTTCTAAATGTTGTCCTGAATTTAGAAATACCCAATGCTTACATGTTCTTTGCTTTTTTGCAAGTTATAGGGCAATAAGTACAAGTAGCACTTTGCATTTTTTCCCCAAAATTAGCGATAGTTACATTGTAACACTGATATCTGTCAGGAATCCCTGAATATCCCTTCACATGTATATATTTTTTTTAGTAGACAACCCAAAGTATTGATCTAGGCCCATTTTGTTATATTTCATGCCACCATTTCCCCCGCCAAATGCGATCAAATAAAAAAAACTCACTGTTTCACTAACTTTTTCACAAACTTTAGGTTTCTCACTGCAATTATTTACAAACAGCTTGTGTTATCATGGCAAAAATGGTTGTAAATGCTTCTGTGGGATCCCCTTTATTCAGAAATAGCAGACATTTATGGCTTTGGCATTACTTTTTGGTAATAAGAAGGCTGCTAAATGCCGCTGAGCAACACTTGTATTATGACCAGCAGTGAAGGGGTTAATTAGGTAACTTGTAGGGAGCTTGTAGGGTTAATTTTAGCTTTAGTGTAGTGTAGTAGACTACCCAAAGTATTGATCTAGGCTCATTTTGGTATATTTAATGCCACTATATTACCACCAAATGGGATCAAATAAAAAAAAATGTTAACTTTTTCACTAACTTTAGGTATCTCACTGAAATTATTTACAAACAGCTTGTGCAATTATGGCACAAATGGTTGTAAATGCTTCTCTGGGAGCCCCTTTGTTCAGAAATAGCAGACATATATGGCTTTGGCGTTGCTTTTTGGTAATTAGAAGGCCGCTAATTGCCGCTGCGCACCACACTTGTATTATGCCCAGCAGTGAAGGGGTTAATTAGGTAGCTTGTAGGGTTAATTTTAGCTTTAGTGTAGAGATCAGCATCCCACCTGATGCATCCCACCCCTGATCCCTCCCTGACCCCCCTCAAACAGGTCTCTGCCCTCCCCCACCTTACAATTGTCACCGCCATCTTAAAGGGACACTGAACCCAAATTTTTTTCTTTCGTGATTCAGATAGAGCATGAAATTTTAAGCAACTTTCTAATTTACTCCTATTATCAAATTTTCTTCATTCTCTTGGTATCTTAATTTGAAATGCAAGAATGTAAGTTTAGATGCCGGCCCATTTTTGGTGAACAACCTGGGTTGTCCTTGCTGATTGGTGGATAAATTCATCCACCAATAAAAAACTGCTGTCCAGAGTTCTGAATAAAAAAAGCTTAGATGCCTTCTTTTTCAAATAAAGATAGCAAGAGAACGGAGAAAAATTGATATTAGGAGTAAATTAGAAAGTTGCTTAAAATTGCATGCTCCATCTGAACCCAGAAAGAAAAAAATTGGGTTCAGTGTCCCTTTAAGTACTGGCGTTTATGTTGCAGGGTTGGATCCCCCCTTAGCCCCCAACCTCCCTGAACCCCCCAAATAGCTCTCTAACCCTCCCCCCTAACTGGCAGCTGTCTGCCAGTACCCACTTTGAAATAAAATTGGGCTTTTTTTTTTTTTTTTTTACCCCATCCTTTTTAATCCCTATCATTTAGGTTGGCTCCCTCCATACCCCCCCTCACTCCCAGATCCCTTTCCCAACCTTTATTTCTTCTTTATTCTCCCCTCCCTCTCCCACCTTCCCTTATACTTGATCACTTGTTGTAATCTGAATCTCCACCCCCTTCTGCGCATTACCGGAACAGCTCCAGCGATGGGCCGCCCACCCGCCTCCCTGCTATGGCTCCCACCCACCAACAATCTGCACCACCGCTGTCTGATGCAGAGAGGGCCATAGAGTGGCCCTCTCTGCATCGGTAACTCTGCAAATCTATTTCTGCAGTGCCCCACTCATGGTCGTTAAGGGGTTAAACTGGTCGTTAAGGGGTTAAACTGTTTATACATACAACCTATAGGTAGTTACATAACATTTTTAATTCTTTTGTATACATAGCACCCTCTGAAAGATAGTACAGTACTGTAATCAGAAAGGTAATATTCCTTGTTTTTTTAAAAAAATATAGACTATTATTCGCATCTCAGAACACACACAAAAAAACACATGCAGAGAAGATTGTGACTTACAGGCGAGAACAAATAGTAATTTTTGATAATATTTTTTAAAATTAAAATATTAATTAAAAAGTTTGGATTTCAGAATAAGTTTTGATTTGGTATTCTGGATTTGGGGATTTGTGCCTGTAGCAACAAACAGGTCATAGATAATTAGTTGAATATAAATACCTATTTCTGTCAAATTCAATATCATTCCATAATATCATGGCAACATTTACACAGAACCTGTCAACTGCAAAGTATGCACAGCACTAGCTGAAAGTGCAGAATGAGTGTAGGTCACAATGTATCTATATAGTAGTGTAGGTCACAATGTACCTAATACAGTAGTGTAGGTGGCTGTATATCCTAAAAGGAAATAAAGAGATCTATTTACTGGGATAAAGAGCCCAGTACACTATTAAATACAGTGAAAGGGCTGTTTTTTTTGCATTAAAGGGATAGTCTAGTCAAAAATTAAATTTTCATGATTCCGGTAGAGCAGGCAATTTTAAGCAACTTTCTAATTTACTCCTATTATCGATTTTTAATCGTTCTCTTGGTATCTTTATTTGAATGTTAGTTTACGAGCCGGACCAGTTTTGGTTCAGAATCTGGGTAGTTGAGTTTTGACTACACTATTCCTTTAAAACAGTAGAACTAATGTTCCATTATTATTCAATTTTTTTTCTGTGGAATGAATATTTACAATTAAGAAAATGATTGTAACATCTGAATATGCGAATAATGATTCTCCTAAGTTTACACAGAAGCCTCTAAGGATCAACATGCAAATTAAATGCCACTATTTAAATATTTAAGTGGTAAAGAACATGAAAGCCACATTTAAAAATTCATGATGCAGACAGAGCATGCAATTGTAGGAAACTATGCAATTTACTTCTGCTTGGTATCTTTTATTGAAAAGCATACCTAGGTAGGCAACAAGGCTCTACTGGAAGCTAGTAGGTCATTGGTGGCTAAACACATAGGCCTCTTGATGTTTCTCTATCACTTTGTCTTTATTTCTTTCTTTATTATTTTCTCACCTTTCTTTTTTCCCCGGTATCACTCTTTCTCCTCTTTCCTAAATGTTCTCCTTCGACTTGGTAGTCTCTCCTATTTTATGTCTTCCTTTATCGCTTTACTCTCTTCTTAAAGGGATTTGAAACCCAAAAAGAGCAGGTGATTTTAAACAACTTTCTCATTTATTTCTATTATCATTTTTTTCCGCCTTTGCTTGGTATCTTTTGTTGAATAGCAGGGATGTCCTGCCCATTTCTTGAGCACTATATGGCAGCAGTTTTGCAAGCATGTCATCCATTTGCAAGATTACTAGATGGCAGCACAATTTCCTGCCACATAGTGATCCAGATGCCTACCTAGGTATTTCTTTAACAAAGAATATCATAGGAATGAAGCAAATTTGATAAAAGAAGTAAAATATGCTCTGTCTGAATCACACAAAAAAAATGTTTGGGTTTCATATGCCTTTAATTCTTTCTCCCAAATTTTGTTCCAGTCTCTTTATTTCACTGCACCTCCTTCTTTCTCTCCCTCTCTTACCTTTCCCCTGTTTTTCTTAGTTCCATTTACAATCCTTATACCATCACTTTCCCCTCTTCCTTTTTCTCTGAACCATACAGTGTCCCCCTCCTGCCAGTGCAGATAAGATGCAGATCTTCTGGGGGAGGGGTGAAGTTAATGGCTAAGCCATGATATTTAATTTTAATAACACAGGAATAGATCAGTGTTATCTCATTGCCAAATGAATATAGTTAATTCTATTCTAACTTTAAAGTAACTCTTTTATATAACAAGGAGACTAGTGAGCATAGGGTAAGGCTAAATTTCTTGATATTTCCTAACATACAGAATGGCAACTGTGACAACAAATCTCTTGGCAGTGCAAGAGTTACATTGGCAGCCACCATAGCGTGCCACCTCTCAATGACCTTAGTTTAAGTGGTCCGCGCAGCATCCGCTGTTCTGATTAATGCCTAGCAAATTAAATAAGGGTATGCTTAGCTGAGTGAGCGACACAGCTCAGAAAAGTATCCCCTCTTGCCAAATATTCAGTTATGTTCTGCTTAAAACACTGCAGCTGTTCCTTTTTTTCATGCATCAGATCCTGATTTTTCATTATTACTTTTTACTAGCATTAACCCTGTAACCACAATATAGAAAAGAACACCCACACACACATACAAACACACACACCCGCCCACATACAAACACCCACATACAAACACACCCACAAATATACAAACACATATACATATACACACATACAAACACACACACCCACCCACATACAAACACCCACATACAAACACACCCACAAATATACAAACACATATACATATACACACATACAAACACACACACACACCCACATACAAACACACCCACAAATATACAAACACATATACATATACACACATACACACATACAAACACACACACCCACCCACATACAAACACCCACATACAAACACACCCACAAATATACAAACACATATACATATACACACATACAAACACACCCACAAATATACAAACACATATACATATACACACATACACACATACAAACACACCCACCCACCCACCCACATACAAACACCCACATACAAACACACCCACAAATATACAAACACATATACATATACACACCTACAAACAAATACACATACACACACACATAAATATACACAAACATAAATATATAAACACAAACAAACACACACATATACACACAGTGCTCGATGACTGAAAGCTCTCTGGGCTGGAGAGATTATTAAAGAATGTCGCCAGTCCTATTTCCCTGGGGAAATGATCTAAAGACACTTTTAACTTTGACAACAGGGTGTCTCACTAAGGGCGTATACTGCATTTTCATATGAAAAATGCACAATAAAATTTGTATTTTAAACATCATACAAAACAAATATTTGAACCAATCACACAAAAATAAGCAGGGAAAATTTGTATTGTTAAGGTGCATAAAAAATCGTAACAAAATTCTTCACCAAAAATCGTATTTTAAAAAAAACGAAAAATTTGTATGCAATTTACACAGAAATAAATCAAATTAAATATGCACAGCGTAAATCGTAATTTTAATACACTGGATGTGCAAAAATCACACAGAAATTTGTACTTATAAATACAAAATGCAAAGTGTAATTATTGTTTTTTCGTAAAATTGGTTAAACATGGGAGTTATATGGGTGTATATGAAAATGTCTCTCTAATCTCGGGGTACTTCTATAAAGATTTGTTGGCAAGCTTTTCTAAAAACAATTCTAACACTTATAACCCTAAAAAACAAACAAATGCATACTAAAATATAGGCAAATGTAAGATGCTATATGTAGAAAGCAGCGTAATTTAATTTATATGGGCTGCAGGATTTTAATTTTAAAGTGCTCCCCCTGCTAACTGCTAACTTCGCTGTAAGGAACAAAGTGTCCCTATCTGGCAAGCTTCATTACTTTTAATAGGAGCCGTCTCGCCACTCGCAGGGACTGCCCCTTTTTAACGATCATTTCACCAGGGCAGCCCTGCAAGAGTCAGCAATAAAAAGTAGGTTTCGGCTTGCAAATTTTTTATAATCGAGCCCACAGTCACACACATACACACACATACATGATACACACACAAATATACAAACACATACACAAACATATATATTTATTTATTTTTTGACTAGATTACAAATGGAGCGCAATCAATAGCGCTGGTTACATTGGGCTAGATAACACACTAACAGTTACGCACAAGCAATAAGGTGTTTATCGCGAGTGTTTGTACAAATAAGTTATAAGGGCTCAAAGATATGAGGTTTCAGGTGTTAGAAAAAAAAAGGCAGGCAAAGGGTTTAAGATAGAGATAAATACATATACATGTCTAAAGATACCTGTGTGTGTGTGTGTGTAAATATATATGTATGCATTGGAGTCCTTTGCATGTGAAGAACATTGGAATTTGAAACATTCCTATTTTCATCTCGGGTTAGTGTACTTGAGAATATGCAATCAGGTTTGCGTGCGAGAAGTATGTTTTTTCCCTCTTTTTTTGCCCTTTTTTTTTTTTTGGGACAATTGTGGGGTGGGGGAGGGAAGAGAGCTGTTTAGGAGGGATCAGGGGGTGTGATGTGTCAGGTAAGAAGGAGGCTGATCTCTACACTAAAGCTAAAATTAACCCTGCAAGCTCCCTACAAGCTACATAATTAACCCCTTCACTGCTAGACATAATACACGTCTGATGCGCAGCGGCATTTAGAGGCCCTCTAATTACCATAAAGCAACGCCAAAGCCATATATGTCTGCTATTTCTGAACAAAGAGAAGCATTTACAACTATTTGTGCGATAATTGCACAAGCTGTTTGTAAATAATTTCAGTGAGAAACCTAAAGTTTGTGAAAAAGTTTGTGAAAAAGTGAACAATTTTTTTATTTGATCGCATTTGGCGGTGAAATGGTGGCATGAAATATACCAAAATGGGCCTAGATCAATACTTTGGGTTGTCTACTACACTAAACTAAAGCTAAAATTAACCCTACAAGCTCCCTAATTAACCCCTTGACTGCTGGGCATAATACACGTGTGGTGTGCAGCGGCATTCTAATTACCAAAAAGCAACGCCAAAGCCATATATGTCTGCTATTTCAGAACAAAGGGGATTCCAGAGAAGCATTTACAACCATTTATGCCATAATTGCACAAGTTGTTTGTAAATAATTTCAGTGAGAAACCTAAAATTGTGAATTTTTTTTCATTTTTTTAATTTGATCGCATTTGGCGGTGAAATGGTGGCATGAAATATACCAAAATGGGCCTAGATCAATACTTGGGGTTGTCTATTACACTACACTAAAGCTAAAATTAACCATAGAAGCTCCCTACATGCTCCCTAATTAACCCCTTCACTGCTGGGCATAATACATGTGTGGTGCGAAGGGCATTTAGCGGCCTTCTAATTACCAAAAAGCAATGCCAAAGCCATATAAGTCTGCTACTTCTGAACAAATGGGATCCCAGAGAAGCATTTACAACCATTTATGCCATAATTGCACAATTTGTTTATAAATAATTTCAGTGAGAAACCTAAAGTTTGTGAAAAAAATTGTGAAAAAGTGAACGATTCTTTTTATTTGATCGCATTTGGCGGTGAAATGGTGGCATGAAATATACCAAAATGGGCCTAGATCAATACTTTGGGATGTCTTCTAAAAAAAAATATATACATGCCAAGGGATATTCAGGGATTCCTGAAAGATATCCGTGTTCCAATGTAACTAGCGCTAATTTTGAAAAAAAGTGGTTTGGAAATAGCAAAGTGCTACTTGTATTTATTTCCCTATAACTTGCAAAAAAAGCAAAGAACATGTAAACATTGGGTATTTCTAAGCTAAGAACAAAATTTAGAAACTATTTAGCATGGGTGTTTTTTGGTGGTTGTAGATGTGTAACAGATTTTGGGGGTCAAATTTAGAAAAAGTGTGTTTTTTTCCATTTTTCCTCATATTTTATAATTTTTTTATAGTAAATTATAAGATATGATGAAAATAAAGGTATCTTTAGAAAGTCCATTTAATGGCGAGAAAAACGGTATATAATATGTGTGAGTACAGTAAATGAGTAAGAGTAAAATTACAGCTAAACACAAACACTGCAGAAATGTAAAAATAGCCTTGGTCCCAAACGGACAGAAAATGGAAAAGTGCTGTGGTCATTAAGGGGTTAAAAGGGACAGTCAACACCAGAATTGTTATTGTTTAAAAAGATTGATAATGCATTTACTACCCATTCCCCAGCTTTGCACAACTAACATTGTTATATTAATATACTTTATAACCTTTAAACCTCTAGATTTCTGCTTGTTTCTAAGCCACCAAAGACAGCCTCTTATCT
Source organism: Bombina bombina (assembly GCF_027579735.1). Taxonomy (NCBI): domain Eukaryota; kingdom Metazoa; phylum Chordata; class Amphibia; order Anura; family Bombinatoridae; genus Bombina; species Bombina bombina. The sequence goes on along the minus strand of NC_069501.1, from coordinate 263,024,656 downwards.
TACATGCTTTTGAATTTGTTTTTCACAACAGGAGACTGCTAGTTCATGTGAGCCATATAGATAACATTGTGCTAACGCCTGGGGGTTGTAGCAGACACTGCACTAATTGGGGCCCATTTATCAAGCTCCGAACGGAGCTTGAAGGGCCGTGTTTCTGGCGAGTCTCCAGACTCGCCAGAAACAGCAGTTATGAAGCAGCGGTCTAAAGACCGCTGCTCCATAACCTGTCCGCCTGCTCTCATGAGGCGGATAGGAATCGCCGGAAATCAACACGATCGAGTACGATCGGGTTGATTGACACATCCCTGCTGGCGGCCGATTGGCCGCGAGTCAGCAGGGGGTGCCGTTGCACCAGCAGCTCTTGTGAGCTGCTGGTGCAATGATAAATGCGGAGAGCGTATTGCTCTCCGCATTCAGCAATGTCTTGCGGACCTTTGATAAATAGGCCCCATTGGATAAAATGCATATCAATAGATAATAAATAAAAAGCCATGTGATTAAGGGGCTGTCAGAAAAGTCTTTTCTGTGCATTATCTATCTTATACATCAATATTTTTTTTGGAGTAGGGATATGAAACCCAATTCTAATTTACTCCTATTATCAATTTTTCTTTTTTCTCTTGGTTGAGCACCCTGGGTAGCGCTTGCTGATTGAGGGCTATATTTAGCCGCCAATCAGTAAGTGCTTCCCAGGTCTGAACCAAAAATGGACAGGCTCCTAAGCTTACGCTCCTGCTTTTTAAAATAAAGATACCAAGAGAACGAAGAAAAGTTAATAATAGGAGTAAATTAGAAAGTTGTTTAAAATTACACACTCTATCTGAATCATAAAAGAAAAGAATGGGTTATTTTTACACAGCAAAGACTCTTGAACGATTTCAGACATTTAAATGACACTGTAACCTGCCTTAATTGTTAAAATAATGCATCACATTTTAGTGACCTTTTTTATTTTATTTAACACATCAGGAGTTGCTGTTCTGCAACTGTCTTTTGTTAAATTCAGATATGCAAGGCATCCTTCTGTTTCCTTTATTGTATATATAATGCATTTTAAAGTTTACTTTCCCTAAGAGACATTAGTTGAAGGCCAAATAATTCTGTTTATGACAGACAAGCTGAATTTTGTCTGAACGCTTATTTCACCTTATAAATGAGCTTGAAAAATGTGTCTGTCGGCATACAAATTATCCAGGACCAGTGTTTTATTGTTCTTTTCATTGTATTGGAATAATGCTACAGTGTTACCAAGATATCTTTTAAATTAATGTTTGTTTTAATTAAAAAAACACCACCACAGACATTTTTTTTAATTTAATGGCACGGCTCAATTACAAATAGTGCACTAAAATAGGATCTGAGCAGAGACATACAAGCATATAAGACCAAAGCAATTTGTCTTTATAGTGACTGACATCATTTGTACAGCTCTACCACTATCAAATTACTATTAATTTTTTTTACAGCAATTTGTATTTATCTAGATTATGCCTGTAACTGCACTCAAAAACTAAAGGGTTACAAATTACCTACTGGATATCTTACACAACTTAACTCTTCAGAAGCTGCCCTACGTAACAAGCATTGTAGGTTTGTTGTGGTGTGTGCCCCAATGCTAATGCAGAGCTCTCCACTTGACCAAGCCATTGCCCACCTGCCCCCTGCATAGCCAACCATGACACAGACCCCATTGGCTCTACATCCCCCTTGGCCACTAAATTTTTCCCTATCGCCCTATTTAGGAAATAATTAAATACAATTTGAATAGGCCTAAGAGGGAAGCTAAATAAGCTGTGCTCACAATTTATAAATGGCCATATTCTTATAAAACGGATACTTCTTTAGAAATGGCTTTGCACATAAAGTATGAAGCACAAAATGAGCTTTTTTTGTAGTATCTTTCACATTTATTCCAGGTATATAGGTAGGTATATAGTTGAAATGCTCTCACTCCTATCCTATATTTCAGTGCCGGGTGCTTCCTCGAGTCCCAATAATTATTATTCCACAAGTTGAGGGAACTCACAGGACTTACATTTTCACACACTTTTATTGAAGAATCCAAAACAATCTTCATAAAGAAGTCAACGTTTTGGCTCTCTTTGGAGCCTTTGTCATGACATTACATCCAATGTAAATCTGTCACAGTACCCTAGACATATCTTATTTTTGAAAAAGCATTAAAGAAAGAAAGAGATCTCACAGAAGCACTCTTGTCCAATAAATCCAAATTTAATCACCACAGGCATATTATAACCTATAAGTGGTGAACAATAACAGCATTAACAGAAAGGGGGATCATTTACAATGCAATTGAATTTTCCTCTTGTATATAAAAATATACCAAATTACTTGATGACAGTGCTTAATAATAATTCAATAAGGATAGAGCAATGGGAAATTAACCACTAACACAAGATATCACAGGCATTGATACTTAGCTCAGAAACTGAGCTCACTGGAACAAAAAGTCCTTAATAAAAAGGCAACAGTCCAGGCTGTGTCCTCCTCGAGAATCTTGCTTGTAGGTTCTATGTTCTCCTCTGGAACCTTGCTTGTAGGTCCTCCCTTTCTACGGCTTTGATGCCGAACACATGAGGTCACTGCAGACTGATGGGTAAGCCCTAGGGGAGTGTGCTAAATCTCATACGCGGTCGGTAACTGATGTGAGTCAGCCAATCCTAGCCGCGGAGATATCAGGTAGGTAACTGCAGCCTTCTCCCACAACAGGCTCGCCCTGAGACAGCTGATTTGAAAAGCTGAGTAAGAGTGAACGCTAGCTCTGTAGATGAGAGGGAGGGTATGGTATAGCTCAGTGAAAATGGCCAAAAGGGAATTACCCCTACTGGGCTAGAATAACAAAAGTGCAATCATGAACCGTAAACCTCTCCCTTACCAGGCTAAATGTGCTGTAAGCTGTAAGCAGTCAGCTATCAGTTAAATATAAATGGTACTTGCTGTAGGAAAAACTTGCCTACGTACGTTTCACTTAGTTAAAAGCTTCTTCCGGGCATGTGTGTATCTTCATAGACAGTCCTCCGCCTTATAAAGGGATGCCTGTTTTATGTCCTCCGGAATATGTTGTCAGTGAATATTGGTTCCTATCTTATTTTTGTTAATAGTTTAAACTGCTCAAACAGCTCTTTCTGTTGAACAAAAACTATCAACAAAATAATCTGTGACAGATTTACTTTGGATTTAATGTCTTGACAAAGGGGCCTACTTATCAAAGGTCTTGCGGACCTGATCCGACAGTGCGGATCAGGTCCGCAAGACCTTGCTGAATGCGGAGAGCAATATGTTCTCCACATTTAACATTGCACCAGCAGCTTACAAGAGCTGCTGGTGCAACGCCGCCCCCTGCAGACTCTCTGCCAATCGGCCGCCAGCAAGAGCAGGCGGACCGGGTTATGGAGCAGCAGTCTTTAGACCGCTGCTTCATAACTGCTGTTTCTGGCAAGTCTGAACACTCGCTAGAAACACGGGCCTACAAGCTCCGTTCGGAGCTTGATAAATGGGCCCCATAGGCTCCAAAGAGGAACAAAATGTAAACTTGCTTTTATAAAGATTGTTTTGGATTATTCAACAAAATTGTGTGCAAATTTAAGGCCAGTGAGTGCCCTCATTATTATTATTATTTTTTTACATTCTCATGTATATACTCCCTAAGAAGTAACAGTATTTGAATGCAGGTGAATAGGGGACATATACTTATGCTCTGTGAACAGTAAAAGCCATTAATGAAACAATAATAACATTAGCTAGAATTGTTTTGATTATACAAGTGTATTGAAAAACATAATTTATGCAAGAACTTACCTGATAAATTCATTTCTTTCATATTGGCAAGAGTCCATGAGCTAGTGAGGTATGGGATATACAATCCTACCAGGAGGGGCAAAGTTTCCTAAACCTCAAAATGCCTATAAGTACACCCCACACCACACCCACAATTCAGTTTAACGAATAGCCAAGTAGTGGGGTGATAGAAAAAGGAGTAGAAAGCATCAAAAAATGAACTGGAAATATAATTGTGCTTTTTACAAAAAATCATAACCACCATAAACAGGGTGTGTCTCATGGACTCTTACCAATATGAAAGAAATTAATTTATCAGGTAAGTTCTTGCATAAATTATGTTTTCTTTCATGTAATTGGCAAGAATCTATGAGCTAGTGACGTATGGGATATTAATACCCATGATGTGGTATTCCACAGAAGAGTCACTAGAGAGAGAGGGATAAAAATAAAAACAGCCATTTTCCGCTGAAAAAATTAAATCCACATCCAAAAAATAAGTTTTTCTCATAATTCAAAAGAAAAAACTTGAAACATAAGCAGAGGAATCAAACTGAAACAGCTGTCTGAAGAACTTTTCTACCAAAAATTGCTTCCAAAGAGGCAAACATATCAAAACGGTAGAATTTAGTAAATGTATGCAAAGACCAAGTTGCTACTTTGCAAATCTGATCAACTGAAGCTTCCTTCTTAAAGGCCCACGAAGTGGAGACTGATCTAGTAGAATAAGCTGTGATTCTCTGAGGCGGGGCCTGACCCGACTCCAAATAAGCCTGAAGAATCACAAGCTTTAACCAAGATGCCGAGGAAATGGCAGAAGCTTTCTGACCTTTCCTAGAACCAGAAAAGACAACAAATAGACTAGGTCTTCTTGAAATCTTTAGTAGCTTCAACATAATATTTCAAAGCTCTAACAACATCCAAAGAATGTAAGGATCTCTCCAAAGAATTCTTAGGATTAGGACACAAAGAGGGATCAACAATTTCCCTATTAATGTTATTAGAATTCCCAAGATTAGGAAGAAAGTCAAATGAAGTCCGCAAAACTGCCTTATCCTGATGGAAAATCAGAAAAGGAAACTCACAAGAAAGAGCAGATAATTCGGAAACTCTTCTAGCAGAAGAGATAGCCAAAAGGAACAACACTTTCCAAGAAAGTAGTTTAATATCCAAGGAATGCATAAGCTCAAAAGGAGGAGCCTGAAAAGCCTTCAAAACCAAACTAAGGCCTAGATTTAGAGTTGGGCGGTAGCCGTCAAAACCAGCGTTAGAGGCTCCTAACGCTGATTTTTACCGCCCTCTGGTATTTGGAGTCAGTCAGGAAAGGGTCTAACGCTCACTTTTCAGCCGCGACTTTTCCATACCGCAGATCCCCTTACGTCAATTGCGTATCCTATCTTTTCAATGGGATCTTTCTAACTCCGGTATTTAGAGTCGTGGCTGAAGTGAGCGTTAGAAATCTAACGACAAAACTCCAGCCGCAGAAAAAAGTCAGTAGTTAAGAGCTTTCTGGGCTAACGCCGGTTTATAAAGCTCTTAACTACTGTGCTCTAAAGTACACTAACACCCATAAACTACCTATGTACCCCTAAACCGAGGTCCCCCCACATCGCCGCCACTCTATTAAATTATTTTAACCCCTAATCTGCCGACCGCCACCTACGTTATACTTATGTACCCCTAATCTGCTGCCCCTAACACCGCCGACCCCTATATTATATTTATTAACCCCTAAACTGCCCCCCATAACGTCGCCGCCAGCTACCTACAATAATTAAAGGGACAGTCTAGGCCAAAATAAACTTTCATGATTCAGATAGAGCATGTAATTTTAAACAATTTTCCAATTTACTTTTATTACCAATTTTGCTTTGTTCTCTTGGTATTCTTAGTTGAAAGCTTAACCTAGGAGGTTCATATGCTAATTTATTAGACCTTGAAGCCCACCTCTTTCAGATTGCATTTTAACAGTTTTTCACCACTAGAGGGTGTTAGTTCACGTATTTCATATAGATAACACTGTGCTTGTGCACGAGAAGTTATCTGGGAGCAGGCACTGATTGGCTAGACTGCAAGTCTGTCAAAAGAACTAAAAAAAGGGGCAGTTTGCAGAAGCGTAGAAACAAGATAATCACAGAGGTTAAAAGTATATTATTATAACTGTGTTAGTTATGCAAAACTGGGAAATGGGTAATAAAGGGATTATCTATCTTTTTAAAACAATAACAATTCTGATGTAGACTGTCCCTTTAACCCCTAATCTGCCGACCGCAAAGCGCCGCTACCTAAGTTATCCTTATGTACCCCTAATCTGCTGCCCCTAACACCGCCGACCCCTATATTATATTTATTAACCCCTAATCTGCCCCCCTCAACGTCGCCTCCACCTGCCTACACTTATTAACCCCTAATCTGCCGAGCGGACCGCACCGCTACTATAATAAAGTTATTAACCCCTAATCCGCCTCACTCCCGCCTCACTAACCCTATAATAAATAGTATTAACCCCTAATCTGCCCTCCCTAACATCGCCGACACCTAACTTCAAGTATTAACCCCTAATCTGCCGATCGGAGCTCACCGCTACTCTAATAAATTTTTTAACCCCTAAAGCTAATTTTAACCCTAATCCTAACACCCCCCTAAATTAAATATAATTTTATTCTAACGAAATAAATTAACTCTTATTAAATAAATTATTCCTATTTAAAGCTAAATACTTACCTGTAAAATAAACCCTAATATAGCTACAACATAAATTATAATTATATTATAGCTATTTTAGGATTAATATTTATTTTACAGGCAACTTTGTATTTATTTTAACCAGGTACAATAGCTATTAAATAGTTAAGAACTATTTAATAGCTAAAATAGTTAAAATAATTACAAAATTACCTGTAAAATAAATCCTAACCTAAGTTACAATTAAACCTAACACTACACTATCAATACAATACCTACAATTATCTACAATTAAACCTAACACTACACTATCAATACAATACCTACAATTATCTACAATTAAACCTAACACTACACTATCAATAAATTATTTAAATCAAATATCTACAAATAACTACAATGAAATAAACTAACTAAAGTACAAAAAATAAAAAAGAACTAAGTTACAAAAAATAAAAAAATATTTACAAACATTAGAAAAATATTACAACAATTTTAAACTAATTACACCTACTCTAAGCCCCCTAATAAAATAGCAAAGCCCCCCAAAATAAAAAATGCCCTACCCTATTCTAAAATAAAAACGTTCAAAGCTCTTTTACCTTACCAGCCCTGAACAGGGCCCTTTGCGGGGCATGCCCCAAAGAATTCAGCTCTTTTGCCTGTAAAAAAACACATACAATACCCCCCCAACATTACAACCCACCACCCACATACCCCTAATCTAACCCAAACCCCCCTTAAATAAACCTAACACTAAGCCCCTGAAGATCTCCCTACCTTGTCTTCACCTCACCGGGTATCACACCGATCTGTCCAGAAGAGCCTCCGATGTCTTGATCCAAGCCCAAGCGGGGGGCTGAAGAGTGACGTCCATCCTCGGGCTGAAGTCTGGAACCCAAGCGGCGGCTGAATAAATCCATCATCGGCTGAAGTCGGAAGTCTATCATCGGGATGAAGTCTTCTATCAAGCCGCATCTTTAATCTTCTTTCTTCTGGAGCGGAGCGGAGCCATCTTCTTTCCAACCGACGCGGAACATCCTCTTCAACCGACGCCTACTCGTCGAATGACGGTTCCTTTAAATGACGTCATCCAAGATGGCATCCCTCGAATTCCGATTGGCTGATAGGATTCTATCAGCCAATCGGAATTAGGGTAGGAATATTCTGATCCGATCCGCTCCAGAAGAAAGAAGATTGAAGATGCGGCTTGATAGAAGACTTCCTAAACTTAGGTTAGGATTTATTTTACAGGTAATTTTGTAATTATTTTAACTATTTTAGCTATTAAATAGTTCTTAACTATTTAATAGCTATTGTACCTGGTTAAAATAAATACAAAGTTACCTGTAAAATAAATATAAATCCTAAAATAGCTATAATATAATTATAATTTATATTGTAGCTATATTAGGATTTATTTTACAGGCAAGTATTTAGCTTTAAATAGGAATAATTTATTTAATAAGAGTTAATTAATTTCGTTAGATTTAAATTATATTTAACTTAGGGGGGTGTTAGTGTTAGGGTTAGACTTAGCTTTAGGGGTTAATACATTTATTAGAATAGCGGTGAGCTTCAGTCGGCAGATTAGGGGTTAATGTTTGAAGTTAGGTGTCGGCGATGTTAGGGAGGGCAGATTAGGGGTTAATACTATTTATTATAGGGTTAGTGAGGCGGATTAGGGGTTAATAAGTTTATTATAATAGTGGTGCGGTCCGCTCGGCAGATTAGGGGTTAATAAGTGTAGGCAGGTGGAGGCGACGTTGTGGGGGGCAGATTAGGGGTTAATAAATATAATATAGGGGTTAGTGGCGGTGTTAGGGGCAGCAGATTAGGGGTACATAGGGATAATGTAAGTAGCGGCGGTTTACGGAGCGGCAGATTAGGGGTTAAAAAAAATATGCAGGGGTCAGCGATAGCGGGGGCGGCAGAATAGGGGTTAATAAGTGTAAGGTTAGGGGTGTTTAGACTCGGGGTACATGTTAGAGTGTTAGGTGCAGACGTAGGAAGTGTTTCCCCATAGACAACAATGGGGCTGCGTTAGGAGCTGAACGCGGCTTTTTTGCAGGTGTTAGGTTTTTTTCAGCTCAAACAGCCCCATTGTTTTCTATGGGGGAATCGTGCACGAGTACGTTTTTGAAGCTGGCCGCGTCCGTAAGCACCGCTGGTATCGAAAGTTGAAGTTGTGTTAAATATGCTATACGCTCCTTTTTTGGAGCCTAACGCAGCCATTCTGTGAACTCTCAATACCAGCGGTATTTAAAAGGTGCGGCCAGAAAAAAGCATGCGTAGCTAACGCACCCCTTTGGCCGCAGAACTCTAAATCTAGGCGTAAGACTCCAAGGAGGAGAGATTGATCTAATGACAGGCTTGATACGAACCAAAGCTGGTATAAAACAGTGAATATCAGGAAGCTTAGCAATCTTTCTATGAAATAAAACAGAAAGAGCAGAGATGTGTCCCTTCAAGGAACTTGCAGACATACCTTTTCCAAACCATCCTGAAGAAACTGTAAAATTCTAGGAATTCTAAAAGAATGCCAGGAGAATTTATGAGAAGAACACCATAAAATAAAAGTCTTCCAAACTCCATAATAAATCTTCCTAGAAACAGATTTATGAGCCTGTAACATAGTATTAATTACTGAGTCAGAGAAACCTCTATGACTAAGCACTAAGCGTTCAATTTCCATACCTTCAAATTTAAAGATTTGAGATCCTGATGGAAAAATGGACCTTGAGACAGAAGGTCTGGTCTTAAAGTAAGTGACCAAGGTTTGCAACTGGATATCCAAACAAGATCTGCATACCAAAACCTGTGAGGCCATGCTGGTGCTACCAGAAACACAAACGATTGTTCCATGATGATCTTGGAGATCACCCTTGGAAGAAGAACTAGAGGTGGGAAGATATAAGCAGGTTGGTAAAACCAAGGAGCTGCTTATGCATCCACTGACTCCGCATGAGGATCCCTGGAACTGAACAAGTACCTGGGAAGTTTCTTGTTTAGATGGGAAGCCATCAGATCTATTTCTGGAAGACCCCCCCATCTGAACAATCTGAAAATAACACATCTGGATGGAGAGACCACTCCCCCGGATGTAAAGCCTGACGGCTGAGATAATCCGCTTCCCAATTGACTATACCTGGGATATGTACTGCAGAAATTAGACAAGAGCTGGATTCCGCCCAAGATAGTATCCGAGATACTTCTTTCATAGCTAGGGGACTGTGAGTCCCACCCTGATGATTGACATAAGCCACAGTTGGGATATTGTCTGTCTGAAAACAAGTAAATGATTCTCTCTTCAACAGAGGCCAAACCAGAAGAGCCCTGAAAATAGAGTTCTAAAATATTAATTAGTAACCTTGCCTCTTGAGGTTTCCAAACTCCTTGTGCTGACAGAGATCCCCAGACAGCTCCCTAACCTGAAAGACTTGCATCTGTTGTGATTACAGTCCAGGTTAGATGAACAAAAGAGGCCCCTTGAACTATACGATGGTGGTATTACCACCAAGTCAGAGAGAATCGAACTTTGGGATTTAAGGATATTGACTGTGATATCCTTGTATAATCCCTGCATCATTGATTCAGCATACAAAGCTGAAGAGGTCTCATATGAAAATGAGCAAAGGGAATGATCGACTGAAGCTTTTGACAAGCTGAAACCAATTTCATTTGTCTCTTGTCTGTTAGAGACAGAGTCATGGACACTGAATCTATCTGGAAACCTAAAGAGGTGACCCTTGTCTGAGGAATCAAGGAACATTTTGGTAAATTGATCCTCCAACCATGTCTTTGAAGAAACAACACTAGTTGATTTGTGTGAGATTTGGCAGAATGTAAAGACTGACCTAGTACCAAGATATTGTCCAAATAAGGAAACACTGCAATACTCTGTTCTCTGATTACAGAGAGTAGGGCACTGAGAACCTTTGAGAAAATTCTTGGAGCTTCGCTAGGCCAAATGGAAGAGCGACAAACTGGTAATGCTTGTCTAGAAAAGAGAATCTCATAAACCGATAGTGGTCTGGAAGAATCAGAATATGAAGATATGCATCCTGTAAGTCTATTGTAGACATATAATGACCTTGCTGAACAAAAGGCTTATAGTTACCATTTTGAAAGTTGGCACTCTTATAAAACAATTAAAAATTTTCAGATCCAGAACTGGCCTGAATGAATTTTCTTTCTTTGGGACAATGAATAGTTTTGAATAAAACCTAAGACCCTGTTCCTGAAACAGAACTGGTATAAATACCCCTGAAAGCTCCAGATCTGAAACACACTTCAGAAAAGCCTGAGCCTTCACTGTATTTGCTGGGACGTGTGAGAGAAAAAAATCTTCTCACAGGAGGTCTTACTCTGAATCCTATTCGATACCCTTGAGAGACAATACTCTGAATCCACTGATTTTGGACAGAATCTGTCCAAATGTTTTTGAAAATTTTCAATATGCCCCCCCACCAGCTGAGCTGAAATGAGGGCCGCACCTTCATGCAGACTTGGGGGGCTGGCTTTGGTTTCTTAAAGGGCTTGGATTTATTCCAACTTGAAGAAGGTTTCCATTTGGAACCAGATTCTTTGGGGGAAGGATTGGCTTTCTGTTCCTTATTCTGTCGAAAAGAACAAAAAACGATTAGAAGCTTTAGATTTACCCTTAGGTCTTTAATCCTGAGGCAAAACAACTCCCCCCCCCCCCGTGACATTTTAAATAATTAATTCCAACTGAGAACCAAATCCAAATAAATTGTTACCTTGGAAAGAAAGAGATAGTAATCTAGACTTAGATACCATGTCAGCATTCCAATATGTAAGCCACAAAGCTCTTCTAGCTAAAACAGCTAAAGACATAGATTTAACATCAATTTTGATGAAAAATTGTGGAAAAATCCATACCACAGACAGAAACCATAATAAGGAATAAATTGCCTCTTGATGTAAGTATAGAGAGTGCTCATTCGAACTCTAACATCATTTTAAGGAGCTTTGTAATATTTGTACAACTTCACATTTTGGATCTGAAATGTTCTAAAAGAAAACTAACAGAAAAATAGTGCCATAAAGACGTCAAATTTTACTATTACCTTAAATATAAGTGTAGATTAAAATAAGTACTGTTGACATTCAAGTTCATTAGTCTGACTCTATCCATAAATGCTGTTGGCGGTGACTCTGGCACGGTTATTGATGTTCATTGTAATCTGGATACAGGCATTCTCCTGAACTTATCCTTTTCTTATGCTGCATATAAAAAAAGAGATCCAAATAAGAGACTACACAACCCTAAAAATGTGTTTTATGTTTCCCTTCGGGTGAACAATCTTCTAATTAGCTGTGTTTAGCAAGATGGTATGGTTTGCAACATAAACCTCTATATATACACAGACCGAAAGCAAACACATTGGTGAATCTGCCACCCAGGAAGGAGATAAACAAACTAGTTGCAGAGAAAAGGTTAACATGCTTCCATAATTGTAAATCAGGAGTGATAGAAGAGGGTAGTGAAATCACAAACAGATATAACAGATTGCTGGGAAATGCAGTTTTGAGTGATGTGGTATCAGTGAAATGGCTGCAGAATTCCTCTATGGTATAAACAACAAACATTAAAGGAAAATAAAACTAAAAATGTAATAGTTTATGAAGGAATTTTATTTTCTAGATTTGAAAGTAGGGGTTATCCGATTGATCTATTACAAACCAATAAATTAAAAGTGGATTCAATTCCTTGAACAAATCTAATTCAGAAAAAATACACTAAGAGGACACTTAACAACAAGATTCCTTTTGTGGTACCATATGGATATCATATTCCACCGTTGAAAAGGATATTCAGAAAACATTGGTCTCTGTTATCAGAAGACAAAATTCTAGCTAATACCTTTAAGGATTTGCCCTTATTCTTCTAGAAAAGGAATCGGAATTTGAGAGATACCCTAGTAAAGCTGATGTGGAAACTGGACTGAACAGAGTAACTAACAGCACAGCTGTGAATGGTACATTTCCGTGTAATAACTGTGCACAGTGTAACTCAATTCAATCAGGAGATACCATTACACATCCTAGGTCTGGGAAACGTCTTCCTATTAGAGGGCACTTTACTTGTGAATCACACTTTGTGGTCTATGTAATTAAATGTCCATGTGGTCTAGCCTACATTGGCGAGACCACCAAACCCATCAAAGAAAGGATCAAACAACATAAAACAGCCATAGGTAAACTTGACCCTTCAGCCCCTGTAGCCCATCACTTTACACTTTTGGGCCATAATAAAAGTCAACTTAAGTTTCAAGTGGTAGATGGTGTGGGCCCTTTAAGGAGAGGTGGGAATAGACAAAAACTTCTATTTGAAAATGAAGCATTATGGATCCAAAAATTGGATTACATGACTCCCTATGGTTTGAATAGGGAAATTACTTGGGGTACATTTGTCTAGACGCTGTGACTTATCTGTATTCCTTTTATTTTAGGAATATAGATATTATAGAGTAGGGTTTGCAAGTGTAGTATTGCCGAATATACTTATATTGATGTACTTTTTACATTGGCTCCCCACTTTAGCTTTCCTTTCCTCTTCTTTACTTTTTTATTTGTTTATTTACTTTTTATATTTGCATTATGAAGGATGTCTCTGTCTAGATTTTACATGCTTGCAGAATATTGTTGTATTGATATATTGCACAACCATTCATTATCTTTATGCAACAAGCAATGTATTATCTGTATATTTTTAAATCAGCTGGTTGTCTCATGCACATGTTTGCAATGTCGGGATTTCTACCGCTGTTACTTAAAAAAAATGACGCTGATGAGGCGTTACTATACACAGTGATCATGCCTTAAAAGGATGTGGTTTCCTAAATGATGTCAGGCCAAGTTGAAGGGCGGAGCCCGAAACATGCGTTGCCTGTTGTTGTGGATGTGATGTCAGACGCTAACAGAGTCCGATTCAAGCAAGTATGCTGGTTTGAGCTGACAGCTTGTTACCTGGTATACCAGGTTGGCAACAATGTATTGCCACGCTTGGACGCCCTCTCTTGATAGTGTGTATCGAGCTTCTTGTGACCCCACACGGATTGGGTGAGATCGCTCATAGAGCGTTACGTTTACATAAATCGTTATCCACTGGCGGACTTTAGTCCTGGAGTGCCGGTGCATTCTACATATTTTTCTTGTTACACACCGAGGAGAATTAAGTATATCTATCTGAGCAACACTCTATACATGAACTTTCATTACTATTACGTTATGGAACATTATATTGCTATATACGCTTGATTGCATGGCATGACATTGCTTTTCTAACTATCAGCTTACAAACCACGCTGCTTCATTTGCATGAACTGCTATATCTGCATGAACTGCCTGTTATCTCTTACCAACTTATTGCTTGCATTCTACTTTATTATATCCATGGCTCAAGTGTTCATTTATATTTGCATGAGACTCTGTTAAACCCATGGTATTGGTTTATAGTTCTGTTTTAGGGTCTGACATCCACACTTTTTGTTTGATACTTTATTATTGGGGACGCCCAGTTTTTTCTTTTTCTATGATGTATTAAAATGAATGCAGCACTCCAATATCCCTTTAAACTATGGCTTCAGTAGTACCACATAGCCATAGTAATCAAAACTGTTAAAAATGACAGCAAATATAATAATAATTGATTTAAGATTTGTGCTCATAGTTAGTGAACAAAGAATATGTTCCCTGTTCCGCATGCTTAGCATAATTGTTTAAATCCCCAAACTGTTCATTACAGAGATGTCAGAGGAGTCTCATTCCTTTCCTTCTTCATAATTCTCATGAAATAATTCTCAAGGCTCTCATGAACTCCATTCATATGAACTTTCTGTATATCTATCTTTATTGTTCCATTTTCTTTCATACAGAAGAACAGGTTGTACAGGGATAATTTTGTTTTTATGTGCTGCTAATAAAGCTCATAAATCTGTTATATGATTGAATACACCATTCTCAAAATATTCATGTTCTTAACTGCTCCCCTGCTATATAGTGTGAGTTCAGTGCTGTACAAATCACTCATTCAGGATGAGAAAGGTTTATCTGCTTTTGTTCTACTACAAATAGAAATATTTTTAATACAAAATGCTAATGGCCATAAAAGTATCTTTGAAAAACTCCATGTCTCTATTGTGGTTTAGCTAAGTAGGGGCTACCCTAATGTACAGAGCAGGGTCTTTATGCTTGACAGGAAATCTTGTCATCGCTGGCTATGTGCTATGCACTTGCACACTTGCAGCATTAGGAGCCATTGTAAATTATCTGCCTCACAACATCAGCACCATCCCCTGGTGAGTATTTGTTGCCACGGAGATGAAACAACTCAGCTGTCCCTTCTCCAACACCATAGTAAAGATCTCACAGTTTTCTCTCTCTCCCTCCCTCCCTCTAACTTTAAGTGGAAAAAAAATCATAAAGCACAAAGAAACAGTTCTAGTTAGTAAGTAAGCTAGCTACTAGTAAAAACAAATGCTAGTTTCAAATACCTAATATGTCAGCACAGAGGAGCTTTAGTTTAATTATGAATGCTTTATAGCCACACAAATAACTTTATTATTATTATTATTATTATGATGATAGTTTATTTATATAGCGCGGTAAAATTTTGTAGCAATGGGTACAAAGTATGGGTGTACAATGTCAAAGATTATGGTAAAATAAAAATACATAACAGACTAAAGAAAACAAGCACAGGAGGATAAGGGTTGTGCTCTGAAGAGCTTACAGTCTACAGGTTGCAGATGCAGCGACATAAGGTTTTTTGGTAGCTTGTCACGTGTATTGTAGTTGCAGTAGCAAGTCAAGGCAGTTCAAGTTTTATTTTGGTTAGGAAAAAACATAATTTATGTAAGAACTTACCTGATAAATTCATTTCTTTCATATTAGCAAGAGTCCATGAGCTAGTGACGTATGGGATATACATTCCTACCAGGAGGGGCAAAGTTTCCCAAACCTCAAAATGCCTATAAATACACCCCTCACCACACCCACAAATCAGTTTAACGAATAGCCAAGAAGTGGGGTGATAAGAAAAAAGTGCGAAAGCATAAAAAATAAGGAATTGGAATAATTGTGCTTTATACAAAAAAATCATAACCACCACAAAAAAGGGTGGGCCTCATGGACTCTTGCTAATATGAAAGAAATGAATTTATCAGGTAAGTTCTTACATAAATTATGTTTTCTTTCATGTAATTAGCAAGAGTCCATGAGCTAGTGACGTATGGGATAATGACTACCCAAGATGTGGATCTTCCACGCAAGAGTCACCAGAGAGGGAGGGATAAAATAAAGATAGCCAATTCCGCTGAAAATAATCCACACCCAAACAAAGTTTAAAACTTATAATGAAAAAAACTGAAATTATAAGCAGAAGAATCAAACTGAAACAGCTGCCTGAAGTACTTTTCTACCAAAAACTGCTTCAGAAGAAGAAAACATATCAAAATGGTAGAATTTAGTAAAAGTATGCAAAGAAGACCAAGTTGCTGCTTTGCAAATCTGAACAACCGAAGCTTCATTCCTAAACGCCCAGGAAGTAGAAACTGACCTAGTAGAATGAGCTGTAAACCTTTGAGGCGGAGTTTTACCCGACTCGACATAAGCATGATGAATTAAAGATTTCAACCAAGATGCCAAAGAAATGGCAGAAGCCTTCTGACCTTTCCTAGAACCGGAAAAGATAACAAATAGACTAGAAGTCTTTCGGAAATTCTTAGTAGCTTCAATATAATATTTCAAAGCTCTAACTACATCCAAAGAAAGCAATGATTTCTCCTTAGAATTCTTAGGATTAGGACATAATGAAGGAACCACAATTTCTCTACTAATGTTGTTAGAATTCACAACCTTAGGTAAAAATTTAAAAGAAGTTCGCAACACCGTCTTATCCTGATGAAAAAACAGAAAATGAGACTCACAAGAAAGAGCAGATAAATCAGAAACTCTTCTGGCAGAAGAGATGGCCAAAAGGAACAAAACTTTTCAAGAAAGTAATTTAATGACCAAAGAATGCATAGGTTCAAACGGAGGAGCTTGAAGAGCCCCCAGAACCAAATTCAAACTCCAAGGAGGAGAAATTGACTTAATGACAGGTTTTATACGAACCAAAGCTTGTACAAAACAATGAATATCAGGAAGATTAACAATCTTTCTGTGAAAAAGAACAGAAAGAGCAGGGATTTGTCTTTCAAGGAACTTGTAGACAAACCTTTATCCAA
This sequence comes from Bombina bombina, assembly GCF_027579735.1. NCBI lineage: Eukaryota > Metazoa > Chordata > Amphibia > Anura > Bombinatoridae > Bombina > Bombina bombina. Next base: position 263,007,920 of record NC_069501.1, on the reverse strand, counting down.
ACCATCCTGAAGAAACTGTAAAATTCTCGGAATTCTAAAAGAATGCCAGGAAAAATGATGAGAAAGACACCAAGAAATATAAGTCTTCCAGACTCTATAATATATCTCCCTAGATACGGATTTACGAGCCTGTAACATAGTATAAATCACAGAGTCAGAGAAACCTCTTTGACTAAGAATCAAGCGTTCAATCTCCATACCTTTAAATTTAAGGATTTGAGATCCTGATGGAAAAAAAGGACCTTGTGACAGAAGGTCTGGTCTTAACGGAAGAGTCCACGGTTGGCAAGAGGCCATCCGGACAGGATCCGCATACCAAAAACCTGAGAGGCCATGCTGGAGCCACCAGCAGAACAAATGAGCATTCCTTCAGAATCTTGGAGATTACTCTTGGAAGAAGAACTAGAGGCGGAAAGATATAGGCAGGATGATACTTCCAAGGAAGTGACAACGCATCCACTGCTTCCGCTTGAGGATCCCTGGATCTGGACAGATACCTGGGAAGTTTCTTGTTTAGATGAGAAGCCATCAGATCTATTTCTGGAAAACCCCATATTTGAACGATCTGAAGAAATGCCTCTGGGAGAAGAGACCATTCGCCCGGATGAAACGTGTGGCGACTGAGATAATCCGCTTCCCAATTGTCTATACCTGGGATATGAACCGCAGAAACTAGACAGGAGCTGGATTCTGCCCATACCAGAATTCGAGATACTTCTTTCATAGCCAGAGGACTGTGAGTCCCTCCTTGATGATTGATGTATGCCACAGTTGTGACATTGTCTGTCTGAAAACAAATGAACGATTCTCTCTTTAGAAGAGGCCAAGACTGAAGAACTCTGAAAATTGCACGGAGTTCCAAAATATTGATCAGTAATCTCACCTCCTGAGATTCCCAAACCCCTTGTGCTGTCAGAGACCCCCACACAGCTCCCCAACCTGTAGGACTTGCATCTGTTGAAAATACAGTCCAGGTCGGAAGAACAAAAGAAGCCCCCTGAACTAAACGATGGTGATCTGTCCACCACGTCAGAGAGTGTTGTACAATCGGTTTTAGAGATATTAAATGAGATATCTTTGAGTAATCCCTGCACCACTGGTTCAGCATACAGAGCTGAAGAGGCCGCATGTGAAAACGAGCAAAGGGGATCGCGTCCGATGCCGCAGTCATACGACCTAGAGTTTCCATGCATAAGGCTACCGAAGTTAAAAATTGTGACTGAAGGTTTCGACAAGCTGATATCAACTTTAGACTTCTCATGTCTATCAAAGATAGAGTCATGGATACTGAATCTATCTGAAAACCTAAAAAGGTTACCTAAGTCTGAGGAATCAATGAACTTTTTGGTAAATTGATCCTCCAACCATGATGTTGAAGAAACAACACAAGACGATTCGAATGAGATTCTGCTAAATGTGAAGACTGAGCAAGTACCAAGATATCGTCCAAATAAGGAAAAACACAATACCCTGTTCTCTGAATACAGACAGAAGGGCACCGAGAACCTTCGTAAAAATTCTAGGAGCTGTAGCTAGGCCAAACGGCAGAGCCACAAACTGGTAACGCTTGTCTAGGAAAGAGAATCTCAGAAACTGATAGTGATCTGAATGAATCGGAATATGCAGATATGCATCCTGTAAATCTATAGTAGACATATAATGCCCTTGTTGAACAAAAGGCAGGATAGTCCTTACAGTTACCATTTTGAATGTTGGTATCCTTACATAACGATTCAATATTTTTAGATCCAGAACTGGTCTGAAGGAATATTCCTTCTTTGATACAATGAAGAGATTTGAATAAAACCCCAGTCCCTGTTCCAGAACTGGAACTGGCAAAATTACTCCAGTCAACTCTAGATCTGAAACACATTTCAGAAATGCTTGAGCCTTCGCTGGGTTTACTGGGACACGGGAAAGAAAAAATCTCTTTGCAGGAGGCCTTATATTGAAGCCAATTCTGTACCCTTCTGAAACAATGTTCTGAATCCAAAGATTGTGAACGGAATTGATCCAAATTTCTTAGAAAAAACGTAATCTGCCCCCTACCAGCTGAGCTGGAATGAGGGCCGCACCTTCATGTGGACTTGGGAGCTGGCTTTGACTATCTAAAAGGCTTGGATTTATTCCAGACTGGAGATGATTTCCAAACTGAAACCGCTCCTGAGGATGAAGGATCAGGTTTTTGTTCCTTGTTGTGACAAAAGGAACGAAAACGATTATTACCCTGGAAAGAAAGGGAAAGCAGAGTAGACTTAGAATACATAACAGTATTCCAAGTCTTAAGCCATAAAGCTCTTCTAGCTAAAATAGCTAGAGAAATATACCTGACATCAACTCTAATGATATCAAAGATGGCATTACAAAATAAAATTATTAGCATGTTGAAGAATAAAAATGCTATGAGAATTATAATCTGTTACTTGTTGCGCTAAAGCTTCTAACCAAAAGATGAAGCTGCAGCAACATCCGCTAAAGATATAGCAGGTCTAAGAAGATTACCTGAACACAAGTAAGCTTTTCTTAGAAAGGATTCAATTTTCCTATCTAAAGGATCCTTAAGGAAGTACCATCTGCCGTAGGAATAGTAGTACGCTTAACAAGAGTAGAGACAGCCCCATCAACTTTAGGGATTTTGTCCCAAAACTCTAATCTGTCAGATGGCACAGGATATAATTGCTTAAAACGTTTAGAAGGAGTAAATGAATTACCCAAAATATTCCATTCCCTGGAAATTACTTCAGAAATAGCACTAGGGACAGGAAAAACTTCTGGAATAACTACAGGAGATTTAAAAACCTTATCTAAATGTTTAGATTTAGTATCAAGAGGACCAGAATCCTCATTTTCTAATGCAATTAGGACTTCTTTAAGTAAAGAACGAATAAATTTCATTTTAAATAAATATGAAGATTTATCAGCATCAACCTCTGAGACAGAATCCTCTGAACCAGAAGAACCATTATCAGAATCAGAATGATGATGTTCATTTAAAAATTCATCTGAAAAATTAGAAGTTTTAAAAGACTTTTACGTTTACTAGAAGGAGGAATAACAGACATAGCCTTCTTAATGGATTTAGAAACAAAATCTCTTATGTTATCAGGAACACTCTGAGTATTAGATGTTGACAGAACAGCAACAGGTAATGTAACAGTACTAAAGGAAATATTATCTGCATTAACAGTTTGTCATGACAAAACAGTACAAACAACAGCTGGAGGAACAGATACCATAAGTTTACAGTAGATACACTTAGCTTTGGTAGCTCCAGCCCCCGGCAGCGATTTTCCAGAAGTATCTTCTGACTCAGTTTCAACGTGGGACATCTTGCAATATGTAATAGAAAAAACAACATATAAAGCAAAATTGATCAAATTCCTTAAATGACAGTTTCAGGAATGGGAAAAAAATGCCAGTGAACAAGCTTCTAGCAACCAGAAGCAATAAAAAATGAGACTTAAATAATGTGGAGACAATAGTGACGCCCATATTTTTTTAGCGCCAAAAATGACGCCCACATTATTTGGCGCCTAAATGCTTTTGGCGCCAAAAATGACGCCACATCCGGAACGCCGACACTTTTGGCGCAAAAGAACGTCAAAAATGACGCAACTTCCGGCGACACGTATGACGCCGGAAACTGCAAAAAAAAATTTGCGCCAAAAAAGTCTGCGCCAAGAATGACGCAATAAAATTAAGCATTTTCAGCCCCCACGAGCCTAACAGCCCACAGGGAAAAAGTCAAATTTTTAAGGTAAGAAAAAAATTGATTTATTCATATGCATTATCCCAAATATGAAACTGACTGTCTGAAATAAGGAATGTTGAACATCCTGAGTCAAGGCAAATAAATGTTTGAATACATATATTTAGAACTTTATAAAAAAAGTGCCCAACCATAGCTTAGAGTGTCACAGAAAATAAGATTTACTTACCCCAGGACACTCATCTACATGTTGTAGAAAGCCAAACCAGTACTGAAACAAAAATCAGCAGAGGTAATGGTATATAAATAAGAGTATATCGTCGATCTGAAAAGGGAGGTAAGAGATGAATCTCTACGACCGATAACAGAGAACCTATGAAATAGACCCCGTAGAAGGAGATCATTGAATTCAAATAGGCAATACTCTCCTCACATCCCTCTGACATTCACTGCACGCTGAGAGGAAAACCGGGCTCCAACCTGCTGCGGAGCGCATATCAACGTAGAATCTAGCACAAACTTACTTCACCACCTCCATAGGAGGCAAAGTTTGTAAAACTGATTTGTGGGTGTGGTGAGGGGTGTATTTATAGGCATTTTGAGGTTTGGGAAACTTTGCCCCTCCTGGTAGGAATGTATATCCCATACGTCACTAGCTCATGGACTCTTGCTAATTACATGAAAGAAAAAACAGTTCTACGAGAGTTATTAAGCCTCTCTGAATAGGTTTGTTTTCACACAGTTCCTGAACCTATAAGAGGTTGGAGACAGTCTAATGGAGTGGGATAGAAAGTTCCAGAGGACAGGAATAGCACTTGAAAAAGAGGTGAGAGAGGGAAGAAATAAGAGTGGAGAGACGTAGCCAGAAGTTGATCGAAGAGGGCGGGCTGGAGAGTATTTGGAGATGAGTGAAGAAATATAGTTAGGAGTGAGGTTGTTAAGTGCTTTATAGGTTAGGGTTAATATTTTAACTTGTATTCTAAAGAGTAAGGGGAGCCTGTGTAGATACTGGCTGAGCTGAGCAGCTGATGTAGGTTACGACTTAGAAGGATGAGTCTGGCTGAAGCATTCATGATAGATTAGAGATGGTGCAGAGGATTTGTTAGGAGGAGATTGCAAAAGTCAATACATGATAAAATGAGTGAATGGGTTAGTATTTTTTTAGTTTCTTTTGTCAGGAAAGGGCGAATTCCAGAAATGTTGCATAGGTGTGCTTGGTAGGATGTGCCAGGACTGTGAAATCAATGTGAGTTAAGAGTTGAGTGTGACTCCAAGACAGCGGCCATGGGATGAGGTGCTGGGAATAGTGTCTCTTATAGTAATAGAAATGTCAGGTGTGGGGTGTCTAGGAGGGGGGGGGGGGTAAGCAGATCAGGTTTAGACAGGTTGAGTTGGAGGTAGTGTTGGTAATCTGGTTGAGGTAGAGATATCAGGAGAGGAGAGGACAGATAGATTTGGGTATCATCAGCATATAAGTGGTAATGAAACCCAAAGGAGGATATAATAGAGGATGTATAGATATTAGAAAAAGCAAGGAACTGAAGACAAGTCTTGAGGTACTCCTACTGAAAGAGGCAAAGGATCAGAAGAAATGTTAAAGGAAACTCTATACTGTATATGAGTGGCTTGAAAGATAGGAAGTTTATCAGGAGAGCAGGGCTGGATTTTGGCCTCCAGAATACCAGGAAAAATCCTGGTGGGCTGCCATAGTAGAGAACCCTGCACAGTGAGCAGGTGAGGGAGTGGAGTTGCAGCACAGGGAGGAGCTCAACACACACAAGTGGCCCAGCACATCGAGTTGTGCTCAAGTCAGTAACAACACTCTTGTTAGGGGTTGGGGTGGGATCAACAGCTGGTGCTGCTGCACTACCTGCCCTGCTTGTCACTCCAATTGCCCCCCGGACCTCATTTTTGCACATGTAAAATGGCCGCACCAGGGGCACAGATTTGCATACAGTGGCTGTGAGGCTGGGAATCCTCCACTTACTTCTTGCAAGTGGATCTCACAGGTGCTATATACAGTCAGGAGCTAGGTACTGTGCCTGCTATTGATCCGGCCAAGGGTGGGAGGAGGAGGGGCCTCGGAGATCTGTGCTGCTAGCCTGGCTGCCTGGGGGAGAATTGAAAGGTGACACTGTGACCTCCAGCTACCCCATCACTTCCTCACAGTGTGTCAGTGTCCTGGGTTGCCACGTGCAGGAAGGAGGGAAGAGGGCGAGGGAGGCAGCCACTGCCAGCATAACCAATAACCCCAACTTTCAAGACCTCAAGTGGGTGCTTTGTTCTGGCAGTGACCAGGCTGGTGGTGCACAGTGGTGGGGTGGCTAAGCAGAATCTGTATAGATTACCATCATGGCACTTTGGTCCTCCTGTGTTTTTTGTGTGTATAGAGCAGTGAACTCTGTGTGTACCATGAATCCTTTTATATGGCACTCACTCAATAGAAGCGCTCAGCTCTGGGGACAGAATAGCAGCTGCCACTTTTTATACTACTAGCTAAGGCACTCTCTCCCTCTCAGCACCGGGGCAATGTAGCACAAAGCTAGATTGGGCAATAGGCCACATAAGTTTTACCATGGCTGAGCCAGGTGGGGGCATGGCCAGGGGTATGAAGGGGTCAGGGACAGGGCTAGTCTACACAAATTTCCAGGGCCGGTCTGAATTCCCAGTCCGGCCCTGCAGGAGAGGGATGTGTCTTGGATGCCAAAAGAATGTAGAATTTGCAAGAGGAAAGGATGGTGAACTGTGTTGAAAGCAGCAGATAGATCCAGAAGAATAAGTCAGGAGTAGTGGCCTTTTGCTTTAGCTGATAGTAGGTTTTTATATCACATAAATTATGAGTCTGGGGCAACCTGTCCATATTGGCACCAAGGCCAATGTTCTTTGCTATCCCATTGCATATGCCCCCTCAGACTGTACTGAGATAACAAAATTAATTTTGACTTGCCCTTTATATAACAGTCACATTATTTTTTTATATTTTTTTAAATTTAAAGTGAGGCTGGTGGAGTGTATTGTGCCTGTGAAGGCTTAATTTGCATCATATAAGCCACTAATGACTCTGTCTGACGGTGTAGTGCTTGAATACTGGTGCGAGTCCCTCACAGCAAATGTGTGTATACCGTTGAAAAACAGTAATACATTTAACTAGAAGCATTTTTGTGAATGGAAGTATATTGCAAACAATGCTTCTATTTTAAATTGAGATACACCCATGTACATTTAATGTTGATATTTTTATTCCTTTAGCACTTTTTTTATATACATAGTGCCATCATAAAGATAGTACAGTACTGTAATGAGATAGGTCAAAGTTGTTTTTGTAAAATAATCTAGACTAGCATTTGCATTTTAGAACACAAAAAAAATAAACAAAAGATGCAGGCATAGAAGATTGTAACCTACTGGTGGGGAAAATTAACATTTTATTTAAAAAAAAATATTAATGAAAAAGTCTGAATTTTAGAATAATTATGGACTTGGTAATGCCATATTTGAAGATTTCTACTTGTATCTTATAAAAACTCCCACACACTAATATATATATAACCCTCTTACCAACTTTATTATTTTGATTGACAAACCTTGCTCTTCTGCAACTGGTTGCGATAAAGCAGAAGGTGACAGATGAAATGCAGACAGGTTCACAATATATAAGCCTGTCCATCCATAAACTGATAAATCTCGCCCTTTATACCAGTCCCAGGTGCTTTCCTGTTAACTTCACTCTCCCCTATAAAATTCTGTATCCCAGAGAGTCTCTTTACGTTCTATGGGAGGCATCTATCTGTGACTTCCAGGTTCCGCCCTTTTTCTTATAGAACTCATTGATTTCAGCCCCTGTGAAGTCTGAAATATCATTTTCTCCAAACTAGAGAATCTTTGACTATCAGGCCCAAGTAAAGCAATGAAGCTCTCTGGGAAACTGAAGCTGCAAGTTTTATTTTAAATAGAATAAATACAAAGTGAAAAACATACACATAAATATAAAAAGTATAAAGTTACACAGAAACTGTCAAAGCATAATCAGAATATGTAAAACCACAACCCTTAAAGGGACACTGTACCCAAAAATTTTCTTTCATGATTCAGATTGAGCATGAAATTTTAAGCAACTTTCTAATTTACTCCTATTATCAAATTTTCTTCATTCTCTTGGAATCTTTATTTGAAATGCAAGAATGTAAGTTTAGATACCGGCCCATTTTTGGTGAACAACCTGGGTTGTCCTTGCTGATTGGTGGATAAATTCATCCACCAATAAAAAAGCGCTGTCCAGAGTACTGAAACCAAAAAAAAGCTTAGATGCCTTCTTTTTCAAATAATTATAGCAAGAGAAGGAAGAAAAATTGATAATAGGAGTAAATTAGAAAGTTGCTTAAAATTGCATGCTCTTTCTGAATTACAAAAGAAAATTTTTGGTTACAGTGTCCCTTTAATACACTGCTGTATACAGAATTTATATGCATAGAAATACAAAACAGAAAGTGCAAAGTTTAAATGTAATAAAACTTAAAGGACTAAATCTGAAGTCTAAAGTAATATACCGTGAATGAAGCAAAGCTCTCATGTCATATGGTGGGTTTGTTTTTATTTACAATGATGATTCTTTATTATGTGGATAGAAAAAAACTCTTGTTGCATAACAAACCATAAACAGTTAATTTTTAGGAGTACCCTGTTGTTTTTGAGAGAACTCAGATCTATGTTTCCTTTTCAAGCTGTTAGAAAAGCTGCCTATCAAGAGATTCATTCTGCTAATTAGCGTAAATCAATTTGTAGATATAGAAGGTTAAAACGTATGGCTTTAAAAATGTGCATGGGAGTAGGCTTTAACACACTGTGTACTGATAACACAAAATAAAAATGAATTAATACAGCTAACGAAATGTATGACATAAATTTGTAAACTGTAATTTGATTAATGATTTAAAAAGTTGTGCTGACAAACAGGGCCGGTGCTAGGATTTTTGGCCACACAGGTGAGGATACATTTTGCCGCCCCCCCCCCCCCCCCCCACCAATTACATACCATCCCATTGCTAGTTAAAGGGATATGAAACCCACATTTTTTCTATCATGATTCAGATAGAGCATGACATTTTAAGGAACTTTCTAATTAACTACTAATATCAATTTTCTTTGTTCTATTGGTATCTGTATTTAAAAAGCAGGAATGTAAGCCTAGAAGCTGGCCCATTTGTTTCAGCACCTGGGTAGCGCTTGCTGATTGGTGGCTAAATTCAAATCAAACAGTGGTAGCGCAGCATAGCAAATCAAACAGTGGTAGTGCAGCATAGCAAATCAGACAGTGGTTGTGCTGAATAGCAAATTAGACAGTGGTTGTGCTGCATAGCAAATCAGACAGTGGTAGTGCTGCAAAACAAATAAGACAGTGGTTGTGCTGTATAACATATATATATATCTATCTATCTATCTATCTATCTATATATATATATATATATATATATATATATATATATATATATATATATACATACACACATACACACACGTGGCTCTGCTCAGCCTCAGCTTTAATTTCAGAATCCTTTTTAGTATCAGTAAGTGTGTGACAACACCAGAACAGTCACGAAGCGCCAGCATCTGCATGTTTGTTTCCCTCAGAGAGTCGGTTCCACTGCTGTCCGCCTCCAGGCTCCATGTCACTGACTGTCTCACTCACAGTCAGATAGGAGTTACGCGCTGCCGATGCTCAAGTGAGCTCAGTCAGCTGCCAGGCTGCTTTCACAGTCAGTTCACACATACGCCCGTCGCCCTCCCCTGCTGCGCTGCCCATGATGTATAGCATTGCTGCTGCCCAATAGCTAGTTGCTTAACTATACATATTAGCAAAAAATGCTGCAAAATTAGCAATAATTAGCAGGACTGTAGAGTAACAGTTCATGTAGAAATTGGAAGTGTATGTGGACTGTGTCCTGTCTGATTCTGACAGTTAGAGTTAGTCAGTGTGCCGTGCCCTGCTGTCACTGTGTGCACATAAATAATTGTTCAATAAGCTGTTTGCCAATGCCGGCATCCAGGCAGATCTGGCGCTCCCTGCTGGGGGTGCACTAAAAAAGCTGTCTAAACTGCCTTAGACAAGCTACTCGAAAACTTTGGTGAGTATGTTTATCTTAACTCCCTTATCTGTGGCCAATTAAGGCTAGCTGTAAATTAGTTTGTGCACTGCTCTAAGCAATCACTGTATAGTATGTAGCTGATTCAGTTTTTTCAGCATGCTTAGGTTACTGAATTTGATTAGGGATTATGAGACAGGCTCAATTTTTACACACAATTAAAGGGACAGTGTACAGTTAAATAGTTTTTTCCTTAATGTGTTTCCAATGACTAGTTATACCAGCTGCAGAATATAAACTGCATGAGAAATTGTATTTAGGTTTATTTTTGCATATGAAATAACTGACTTTTTTATTAAAATGGGTTGAGCTTGAAGGGAAATCAGATTTTATTATTTTATTACTTACTGTACATACACTTTCTTATTTATAGTATCTCTTTCTGTATAACAAAGCCCAATACTTAGGACCTGATGATAAAATATTCTTCTGCTTGGATATAAATTGTTGTGCAAACTTTACAGTTGCTGAACTCCCTGAATGCTAAAAGCAAAAACGCAGAACCCTCCTGCACTGCAAGAACTCTCACAAGATTCTAGACAGGTAAATTGTGGGAGTTCCCTGGGCTGAACAGAGGAAATCCCAGGGTTTGTCTGAAGCTCTCTCACAATTCTTGTGAAATACTGTACGCATTTTAAACAATGATGATTTATCATTGATCTTTCCGACATGATCTGCTCAGTGGATCATGTCTGACAGACATCGATGAATGCCAACAGCATACTCTGTCGGCATTTATCATTGCAAAAGCAGTTCTAGTTAACTGCTTGTGCAATGCCACCCCCTGCAGATTCACGACTAATTGGGGTGTCAATCAGCCCAATTGTATATGATCAGGCGAATTGATGTCTGCAGCCTCAGAGCAGGCAGACCAGTTACGGAGCAGCGAGTAATGTGTAATGTAATTTGTAAAAGATACAGATAAATATATAAACTATGATCCTAATTTGTTATTTCTTTAGTTTATACAGACAGTCAACACCAAAATTGTTATTGATTAAAAATACAAATAATGCCTTTACTACCTATTCCCCAGCTTTGCAAAACCAACATTGTAATATTATTATACTTTATAACATTTAAACCTCTAAATGTCTGCCTGTTTCTAAGCCACTACAGACAGCCTCTTATCACATGCTTTTTTTTCATTAGCTTTTCACAACATGAGACTGCTAATCCATGTGGGCTATATATAAAAAACATTGCGCTCTCTCCTGTGGGTTGTGGCTAACAATGCGCTAATTGGCTAAAATGCTAGTCAATAGACAATAAATATGTGATCAGGGTAATCACAGAGGAAAAAAAAGTATATTAAATTTAACCATGTTGGCTGTGCAAAACTGGGGAGTGGTTAATAAAGGGATTATATATCTTTATAAACAATAAAAATGTTAGAGTTGACTGTCCCTTTAAGTAAATAAACTTTTAGTATAGATAGGGTTACTAAAGGCAAAATCATCTACTTTAAATGCAGATATAAATGTAAATGAGATAATTGTAAACAATTTAATACACTCCAGCAGGTAAAATTGATCATTTCGAACAAATTAAAGGGGAGAAACTGTCCCTTTAAATGTACAAAATGTATATATATTTCCAGCACATAAATTATGTATACAAATATAAATATTTTATTTTGCCATATGTCAGTACAAGTTTATAATCTCAAAGCAAGGAAAGTGCACAAATAATCAAAAGCCCAAATCATACGTAACATACTCAAACCAGGAAAAAGAAAAAGATTAAAACAAAAAAATAAAAAAAAAAATTCACTGCCCCAAGGTGTTCCAAGGGGGAGTCAAACGTCATCAGAGCAATTGACTTTCAAAAAGATCCAATGAAAGGACAATCTTATCACACGTTGCTGTCCTTTTAAATTGTTTCTGTCCCTTTAAAGTATCCAATCTCCAATTGTTCCAGTTTATAAACAAAAGTGCTTTTCCATACATCACTATCATTAATGTTCCATAATCTCTCCTCATCAATGTAGCAACTGTCCCTTTAAGAGAGACCACAAATAATGATAATAATGGTATTATCAGTATCTTTAAGGTATTTTAAAGCAAAAGCTAGAAAAATAATTAATTTTTATTGCAATGCTGCTTTCTTTAACTAAATTCATTTATAGGGAGTTACATTTTAATGTCCCTTTAACTTAAAGTGAAGGTAAACTTTGGTGAATGAAAGCCAGTTTTTTGCAGCCGTTTTGTAAAAAAAACTTTTTTTTCTTTCCACAGCTAGAGCAGCTTCCCCCACCTAGAGATCCTCTCTTCACACATCAGCAATGACTAATTCGGCTTCCTCCAATCACATCATGGCCTCAGGCAAAGACTACCCTGGGGGGAAAGCTGTGATTGGAGGAAGCAGGATTAGTCATTGCTGACGTGTGAATAGAGGATCTCTAGGTCGGGGAAGCTGCTGTAGCAGTGAAAAGAAAAAAACGGGCTTTCATTCACCAAAGTTTACCTTCACTAACTGATAGAGTAAAAAGAACCCTTTTGTTTCACACTACTGTTGCTCTAAATTTGTGCTTATATTCTGTTCTCACGGATTAGTAAATAGTGACTCACCTTGATAAATATGCACATATGGCAGGTTTCAGTCTATTAGACACTTTTTTTTAGCTTTATCAGTTCTTTTGTGCTTTGTTCATTTGCTTCCTTCTCTAGATAAAGTTGTTTAATCTACTAGTTGACAAGACTGCCTTAGTGCAAGGTAAGCAACTAAAATAATCAGAGCCTGGGGCGCATTTCCAGGATTTATGGTGACACTATTTACACTTAAGATAGCCAAGTTCATTGCCATAGCTGTAGTACATAATCAATGCTACAAATGAAAAGCTCATTATGAATGAGAAAATGAATTCTCTTTTATTTAAGCAACTTCTTCAGGAAAAAAAATCCTTGGTTGATCGAAAAATGCTGCAAAATGAAGGTGCTGATAATAAGTTTAAAATCACATAAAGGTTAATTTATGAAGCGGCATTTGCTGCTTTTGAGACCTACAGTGCAGAGTTGAATGAGCAGCAAATGTAGTGAAAACTCTGTGTTAAAGTGGGAATGCACTAGCCATATATCACAACCACGTTAAAGGGACACTAAACCCAATTTTTTTTCTTTCATTATTCAGATAGAGCATACAATTTTAAGCAACTTTCTAATTTACTCCTATTATCAATTTTTCTTCGTTCTCTTGCTATCTTTATTTGAAAAAGAAGGCATCTAAGCTTTTTTTCTTGGTTCAGAACACTGGACATCACTTTTTAATTGGTGGATGAATTTATCCACCAATCAGCAAGGACAACCCAGGTTGTTCACCAAAAATGGGCCGGCATCTAAACTCACATTCTTGCATTTCAAATAACGATACCAAGAGAATAAAGAAAATGTGTTATTAGGAGTAAATTAGAAAGTTGCTTAAAATGTCATGCTCTATCTGAATCACGGAAGAAAAAATTTGGGTTCAGTGTCCCTTTAACTTCTCCCGATAGAAGTCAATGGAGAGCACAGAAGCCTAACACCTATCGCTCATGCACTAATCCGACAGGAGAAAAATTCACATTCCAATGTTCTTCACATACAGTATAATGTACTTTTTATTGTAAATACATATTTTTATATATATACCTATACCTATATATCTATTATTATAGATATAGATATCTATTTTACATTAACACTATCAGATATATATAGAAATATATATTTAATAATAAAAAGTACATTGTTTTCTATGTGAAGAACATAGGAATGTAAAATATGTGTAACGCACATCTGGGTTCATGATTTAGGTCTAACGCAGTAAAGTTAGCAAACATACACCTAGATTACGACTTTTGCACTAAACAGGGTGAGAAACTAATGTCAAAAAAGTCCATAGAGCTGACATTATGAGTTACGGAAAAGCCTCCTTATGAGTGCAATATGGTGGCGTTAAGCTCCATACCGCACAAAATCTAAGGGCTGATTTGACGTGCTCGTGCACGCTTTCCCCCATAGACATCAATGGGGAGAGAGTGTTAGAAAAAAAACTAACACCTGAAGTGCGGAATGAAAAATATCTGTAACTCAACCCCATTGATGTCTATTTGGAAAAAAAAGTTAAAACCTAACATCCTAACATAAACCCCTAGTCTTAAAACCCCTAATCTGCCACCCCGACATCGCCAACACCTAAATAAAGCTATTAACCCCTATTCCACCATTCCCCAGCATCGCCGACACTATAATAAAGTTATTAACTCCTAATCTGCCGCTCCCTGACATCGCCAACACTATAATAAAGTTATTAACCCCTATTCCGCTGCTCCCTGACATCGCTGACACTATAATAAAGCTATTAACCCCTAATCTGCCGCTCCCGACATCGCCAACACTATAATAAAGTTATTAACCCCTAAACTTTTGGCCTCTCACATCGCCGCCACTAAATAAACCTATTAACCCCTAAACCTCCAGCACCCCACCATCGCCGCTACTAAATAAACCTATTAAACCCTAAACCGCCAGCCCCTCCAAATCGCAAAACACTAAATTAAACTATTAACCCCTAAACCTAACCAAAATTAAAATTACAATATAAAAACCAACAAAATTGTATATCAGCGCTAATCCCCTATAAAAAAGGAAAAATATTATACAAAGAAATTCAGGAAGAATCAAATAAAGTAACATAAAATACAATAGTAAAAAATGTAAACAACAATAATAATTACGTTATTCACATTGAAAAAACACCACACAACAACATGACAAAGGTGCTGCAAAAATAAAAAGTACAAAATTCCTAAAGTCCAATTGTAATAGATATAGCAAAGCCCAAACAGAGAAAAGCAAAGTCCAGGATTGGCTTTAGGTCATTACCAAGATCGATGCCGCTCTTCTTAGGTGAAATTTCCACTGATCACCAAACGTTTGAAACAACTAGGGCAAAAGAAGTAAGAGAAGCGCAACAAAGCTTTAGTAATTTATTACACAAATGAGTAAAAAATACATAAAAAGCGTTGAACAACCCCCAATCGGAGAGCAATCATAGACAGCATAGATATCGGAGTGAGACTTCACTGACAGCCGGGCAGCCTGAGAGGCATTGCCTGAAGGGGGACGCTCCGGATCCTTTCCATAGTGACGTCAGACGCCGATCTGTATCGAAGCGGCGTGTTGCAAACTTGGACATCTTGTTTGTTGAGTGGGACCCAGACTGCTGCTGTCTATGATTGCTCTCCGATTGGGGGTTGTTCAACGCTTACTTAAGTGTAAGTTTTTATGTATTTTTTACTCATTTGTGTAATAAATTACTAAAGCTTTGTTAAGCTTCTCTTACTTCTTTTGCCCTAAAATTACAATATAACTATCTTAAAATAAATAAAAACTTACCTGTGAAATAAAACTAAACCTAACATTAAACTATAAATTAACCTAACATTACTATTTTAATAGAATAAAAAAATACTACCAATTAAAAAATCTAAATGACAAATTTAAAAAAACCTAACACATAAAAACCTAAGCTACCCATTGCCCCTAAAGGGGCATTTGTATGGGCATTGCCCTTAAAAGGGCATTCAGCTCTTTTACAAAAGCCCAAAGCCCTAATCTTAAAAAAACCCACCCCAAAAAAGAAAAAATACAAACTAACACTAACCCCAGAATATCGACTCATGGTTCCTGAAGTCCAGATATCCATCTTCATCCAGGCGGCGAGAAGTCTTCATCCAGGTGGCGACACCTTCATCCATCTCGGGGGCGTCTTCTATCCTCAACCGGCGGCGCAGAGCGGAGCTATCCTGGAAGCCAATCCCATCATGCATGGAGTGTCACTGAAGTTGAATGCAAGGTAGCCGTTTCAAAATGGCGTACCTTGCATTCCTATTGGCTGATTTGATTCTTCAAATTCATATCAGCCAATAGGATGAGAGCTTCTGAAATCCTATTGGCTGTTAAAAACAGCCACTAGGATGAGAGCTACTGAAATCCTATTGGCTGATTTGAATAGCTAATAGAATTTCAGTAGCTCTCATCCTGTTGGCTGTTTTGAACAGCCAATAGGATTTCAGAAGCTTTTTAGCCTGAAAGCACAACCTGTAATACCGGCGCTATGAAAATCCCACACAAAAACGTAATTTTTTGAGTGCGGAATGGACATTGCGTTACAGGATTATGTCAGGGTAAAGGTCAATGACATAATATATATATATATATATATATACTACACAGACATTTTCCAAAAGGAACTAACTCAGTGACCATGCTCATTTGACTATATGCAGAGTTTTATGACTCTAAGACATTTGGTCTACCCCAATTTAATATAGTCACTTAGAGGAATGTTGGGGGAAGTAATTTTTGAAAGAGAACAGGATACAGGCCCATATATGGGTTTCCTCCAAGGGAAATGCCGATCCATCTGAAAAGATGTGAGGGATGCAAACATTCTTCAAGGGACTGATAATTAGCACAGATTTGTTTGAGTGACTCAGGCTGTGTGGCTGATAACACCAGAATACACGTGACACAGACATTGTGTCTGGGGTTAGAATAACATAGATAAGACACATGGCTTACATTATGATTTCAAAGCAACTGTAGTTAGATTTCAAATAAAATATATAGGAAAATAAATACAAGACATGCATATTTTGAAAACATGAATATCTTAGCCTCTGTGTGTTTAAGAACATGAATAGATGTTTATGGACCTGAAGAGAAGTGATCATTAACATTTATTTTTATTTCAGATCGACATAAACAGGATTTATGTATTCAGGAAGAAATACACAGAAATGTCACATATTATATCTGGGTGAATGCAGTATATCAGGAGTTTTAAATACTACCAATCTGGAGATATAAAAATAATCTGTTATTTGCGAAGAAATGCCAGAATACTGATAAAATTATAATGCATTTTAAGCTAATAATTAGCAGTATTAAATTACCTTAATATAATAAAATGTTAATAATATAAAACATGACGTTTCATATCAAAACGATCAGGAAATTAATCTGATGCCGCTTCACCTATAATTAATATTGGGAGAGATTAATACAAGAAATTATGGCAGTTATTACATAGTTTAAAGAAATATTTCACTGGCTAAAAATGTTGGTTAAATGAATTTGTATGTATTGTCATGCTGCATTGTTTTTGTACTGTCTGTTTGTAATGCTGCCACCTGGTGTTATGTTGCGAGAACTACAGCCAGAAGGTTCTTTCTGGCTGTTAAAAATGAAATTTCCAAGGGCCAATCCGATTAGACTTCCCAGGTAACCAATGAGAAGGTCAGCTCCCGTAGTGCCACCCACATGATGTCATCAATGATTGAAAACATATATAAGTAAGCAAAAGAGAAATAGGAAAAAAGGCTGTTTTAACTTTGGATGAGATCTGCTGTTGGGCATTTTGAAACCATTCTAAACAAGCTGACTACCCCTTTCTCATTGATTGCAAAAATTACTTATCTGTCTTCTAAGATGAAACAAGAAATTTCTGGTAACTGAGTTATCAATGTTGATCATTTTGGGTAAAGTATAAGAAAAGGGCTGCTAGTTACATGTGATATTTTAAGGTCACTGCAGTTTAAATTACAGTTAATAGATTTTAAGAGCAGGGTGTACTTTTAAACTGTATGTCATTGTTTTAGTAGCTCTTAGCTGGGCTGTATGTATGCAAAAACAATTTAAAATAAGTATTCATTGTTGCTGGGTCTGGCAGAGTCAGAGAAATAAATTGTATTTTGAATTGGTAGTCACAGCCTACATATTGTTTAAATCTGTGTCTGATTGGCTAAGTAACTCATCAATGCAAGTTCTGATATTGTCAGTTAATTTTGTATTAGGATAAATTACAGTTAAATAGCAGAATATATATATTATCCTATTGCTTAAGAGCACAGTTTAAAATTGTATTGCTTGGATGTTAAAAGATTTGTAAATAAGGCTGGTTTTTAAGATAAGTGTGTATGAACTTTGCATAGCATATTTAAATAGTTTTCAAACGCATATAATATTATTTCATTTCCTTTTATTGCAAATATATTTCAATATGTTCATGGATATTAACTAAATAAAAGAATTCAGATATTTATATTAATTGTATGGTCTAGTAAGTGCATGTTGATTAAGGATTTCTATTTTTAAGGAAACTTATTATTTGTATTACGTTTATAACCTTGCCATAAGCTGATATATTACTTGGATAGCACTACTAAGATTTTCATAAATATACTGACATAATAATTGGAGGCACTGTTCTGAGATTTAATAATATCCATCATATTTGATATTATATATTTGTAGTAGATAGAATTTATTATAAAAGAGAGAAAAAGTTTCATATTTCGATATTAATATTTTGAAGATATAATTTTTGAAGAGTTGAAATATTGATTTTCATATTTCGAGATTGATATTAATATCTTGAAATATTATTAAAGATTAATTTTTGAAAGATTAATAAAAATATTAATTTTTCATATTTAAAAATTAATCAAAAATATTAATTTTTCATATTTTCAAAGTTAATCAAAATTATAAATTTTTCATATTTCGAGGTATTAATTTTTCATATTTCAAAATTAATAAAAAAAAAAATTTAAATATAAAATTTTTTTCTTCTCTCTTTTTATTGGCAAAAATTGTATTAGCGTTTTAGTTTAACTAAGTACTAAACCAATATAATAATGTCTGTAGCCAGAAGTGACTCATTTAATTCTATACATAGTGATGAAAATGGTCCCATAACCATATCTATTACTAAAGGTCTTAAGTTACCTTAAAGGGAAGTTTAATATTGCGGGTGAATTAAATGATTTTATGGATATGCTTAAAACTAGGGCTAAAAATATTACCGTTAATAATAATATGTGGAATGAAGAGAATGAATTCTTACAGGAATTATTAATGATTAATCAATGCAAGGCTCTCAAAAAGCGAGACAAACTAATACTAAAATCCTGGCCCCTTTTAATATGCATTATTGACGAAATGTCGTTTTGTGTCACAGAGAAAAGATTGCAAATACAGGAGCTAGAAAATAGTATTCGTTCCTCGCGCAGACTCGAAGAGGGTTTAAAAATAGCCAAAAATAAAATGGATGAATTTGCCCAAAACCTAACCGCCTTAGATAAGCATAATACAGACTTAATCGCGCAGATAAAAGATTTAAATAAACAGCTTACGCAAAGCCAGAGAGAATTAAGCGATTTAAAAAGGTCATATCGCCATAATGAAAACCCTTATATTAACAGTGAGAATAATGCAGATAATGCTAACTCCTTTAGCGAACGCGTCAGGGACGAGGTACAAAAACATATGGAACAGTATAGACAAATGACCCCTAACGGGTCAGAAATAGATTTCCCAAATAGGCAGTCACCTCATGATGTAAATCCAGAGGACTGCTGTAGCGCAGCTGGTGCGGGGGAGGGAAACTCTAACAGAGAAGCCCAAAATAAGTCTGATAAAGTCTATGATTCCCATAAAATAATCACCTTCGTACAACGCGCAGTACCTATATTCTCCAATAAGGGGACAACATCTGTAATTGATCATTTACAGGCTTTTGAAAATGCGTTAGCTATAATGAATGTTACAAGTGAGAAATTGAAAATTTAATTTCTGCCTTGGGTATTTGACAGTTAGCATCACAAATTCTTTGCTTCACTAAAGGATATGAATATTCATTCCTGGAATGGGGTAAAATGACAATGCAGAAAAGAATTCGGGCAATATCGCACTAAAACTGCAGCGAAAATAGCGGTATATGGTTTAAAGTGTCGTGCGAATCAGAGTCCAATCGAATTCCTTTCTGTATTGAAAAATGCGTACAGTATGGCTGAAGATAATCCCAAATTTGATGGCTCAGAATATGTAAATTTATTTTTTGAAGTACTGCCTACACCCATCAAAATCAACTTAGCTAGAGATTTTGATGAGGACTGCGCATTGGAATGGCTGATCAAAGAGAGTAGAAAGTTATACTCCATTCAGCAGTCCAGTGAGCAGGGGGTTAAAAAGGAGTCAAAACCCAAAATTGTAGCAGAAACTAGGGTGTCACCTAACCCCCTCAATTTGGAGTCTAAAAAGAACAGGTTGAGGCGCAGGGAGACTATAACCAAAGTGGGGGACATAATCAGGTGAATAATTACTCACAAAGAGAATACTCACCAAATAATTGGTATCCGCGCAAGGGTAGATACAATAGACGGCAAAGATATTCTCAGGGTAACCAGACACCCCAGGTATATAATGCTCCCCAAGGTACTAATACTGAGCAAGCTGAACCCCAGGGGCAACCACGCCAGAATAGAAATAGCGGCCCTGATTCTGAGGGAACCCAATGGTCCAGGAATCATTATTATGGGGCACCAGGAGATAGGCCCAGGGGTAGAGGTAACTTGTACAATCAGGTAGATAAGCTGTTTACCCAGTTAAATCGGTTGAGCGAACAAATCGCTAATATGAGTCAAAAATCTACGGCTCAGCAACTGAACAATACTTTTTTAGGGGTACAGCCAGTGGTCAGCAGTGGACCACTGGCACAGTCATAAATACTGCAGTATCACCTGAAGGGGAGGGGAGAGATATGCAAAATGTAATGATAAATATCAATGATACTAATCATGTTCTCTCCCCACAGACCGGAAACGGACAGTTTAGCTGTGATGACAGGCAACCTCATCCGGGAAAAATTAACAAATCTCTTCCTTTGCAGCACTCTCTTAACCTTGTCTCCACAGATGCAGTACAAAAGAATCCAGCTGACCCTGTCATAGAGGAAACAGGTAGGTATGAAATTTCCTCTGCATCGAATGACACAGCGAATTCAGGTAACACGTGGCGAAGCCCACAGATGTACAAGAATGCAAATTTTATGTGTGAAATGGTAGAAACTGCAGGAAGATATTATGTACTAGTTGAGCTGCAAGATTCAGTCTCCAACCCTATCAGGGGATTAATTGACACTGGGTCACAGGCAACTATCTTATCCCACAGGTACTACACACAGCTAAATGAGCTAACACCCCACAAACCTAAAATAAAAGAATTTGACGGTTCTCTAATAGGTGTTGGGGGTGACTCCCTAAAAGTTTACGGTACTGCCTGGTTAAAATTTAAATTGGGGAACAGGGTCATAACTGATCGTTTAATTATTGGTAGTGATCTCCTGAAGCGATTAAGCACCATAATTGATTGCATAAATAATGTAATTTGGTCACAAGTTAAACGGCCTATCAATTATGAAAAATCTGGTATATCTCGCACCCGACATAGCTGTCACGTGGTGGAAGAGAAACCAGATGCTGTGGAGGTTCATTTCAGGAATAACTCTGTACCTGAAATCACTATTCTACAAATAGATGATCAGACTCCTTTTAGTGGCTCTGATGGTAATACTTTTAAAATATCGCCTGGAAAGATAGCGAATATCTCCCTAGATGGTGATGTATTAACCATATCACTTCACAAGGGGGATCATAAAATCCCTAAGGGGGGAGACCACGCTCAATACCTCACAGGGATTGAGAGAGTTAAAGAGGATCTATTTTTCCCTATACAAGTACATGACCTTGGTAAAACCAAGTATGCTAAAATAAACTTAAAACAGGAAGCTAGCTATATAAGCGAAGGTTTATTAGCGCAAATAGCTGAACCTAAAGTGATTAAATATCTTTCTCCCCAAAACCACTGTGTCAACGGCCTGGATGAAAGGTCTGAAAGCTATAACATCACAGCTAAGTGCTTATTATCTATCTCCATTTGGTAATAAATCAGTGAAGCACCTGTTTTTAGTTTTAAATACTCCCCATAATCAAATATACATTGGCAATGATATCTTACATAGATATGCCATACAAATAGATTTGATTAATTCTTGCCTCTGGAGCAGGTTAAAGGGGGACCCTGAAGTATTTCAGGATGAAAATGCAGCCCTGAAATCAAACCAGCAATTGCCATATGCCGTGAATATGCAGGTATCTAGAGATGTTATAATTCCTGCTGGGGCTGATAAATTTCTTTTACCCTTACAGGTAAAGAGAGGTCAAAAATTAAAAACTTCTGAAACACTAATTTGCCTCTCCCATAGAATACAAAATCTGGGTGTCACAGTAACCTACACTCCTATGGTGAATATTGGAACTGTTCCAATACATATTGCTGTGCATAACATGACCCCACAGGATGTAACATTATCCAAGGGAACCACCATAGGATATGCACTGGAATCAAGTTATTACACTTTTGGATTCCAGAATAATGTAATTGGGCTAATACCTGAAGGATACCTAACTGAAGAACAATTAATAGAACAATCCTTTGCATCCATGCCAGAGGGTCTATTTAATATTCAGTCTATTTATCCCTTCAGCTCAGAGGAAGGCATCTGTAAAATTGAAGAAGCCTCTCTAGTGTTTGATCAGCCAATCAAACAGCAAGATTACGCCAATACCCAGAGTCATGGGAGTAATGTAAATTATAATCAAGGGGATCTCACCTCTAGATTGGAAGAAGCCTATGAAATAGGACAGCCTGAAATCTTTCCAGGATTTCAGCAAATAGTCGAAGAGCTAATGGCTGTTCCAGCGATGATGAACGCCAACAGCTGTGAGAACTCCTGATGGAGTACAAGGATATTTTTGCTAAGGATTCTTATGACTGTGGTACTACAGACTTGCACATTGCAAGGATACAAACAGATCCTAATGCACCACCTGTCTTTGTTAAACAATACAGACTTCCCTTAGCCTCATATGATTCTCTTGCAGAGATCATAAGGAATTTGGAAGAAAGAGATATTATCAGACAGGTGCACAGTTCTTATAATAATCCTATTCTAGGTGTCCTTAAGCCCAATGGACAATCGCGTTTGTGTGCTGACTTAAGACAGCTAAACAAACGAGTATACATGTCTGGCTGGCCTGTACCATACATTGACCAGTGCCTAGCACAAATGCAGGGATCCAAAATATTCACTGCCATTGATTGTGCACAGGGATATTGGACCATAAAGGTACATGAAGAGGACCAATATAAGCTAGCGTTCTCTTTCCAAAAGGTTCAATATGCATTTCAAAGACTTCCTTTTGGATACATAAATTCTGGACATGAATTTGCTGTATTCATGCATAAGGCTATGCCTGATGCACTGGAAAGGGGGACCTTATCTTATGTTGATGATGTTTTAATCAAAAGTACAGACTTTGAAAAACACATCGCAGAGCTTAAACACGTCCTCAGCCAACTTAAAAGGGCAGGTGTTAAATTATCCCTACAAAAAGCTCAATGGTGCCGCACTCGTGTAAACTTCTTGGGACATGAAGTTACCTCTGAAGGATTAAATCCCCAAAAGAAAAAGGTGGAAGCTATAGTGAATTCTAAAAACCCAACTAACTTAAAGGAATTGAGATCATTCCTGGGTATGACGAATTATTCTCGCAAATTCATTGATAATTATGCGGAATTAGCTAAACCACTACTACTTTTTCTAAAGAAAGATGTGAAATGGCACTGGAGTGAGTCTCAAGAGACAGCCATCAGAGAGCTGAAGAGAAAACTCACTCAAGCACCTTGCTTAGCGTACCCTGAAGGTGGGAAACCTTTCTTCTTAGAGACAGGTTACACAGATATGAGCATGAGTGCTGTTTTATACCAAAAGCATGATAATTTGAACAAAGCCATTGCTTATGCGAGCAAAAATCTATCCCCCGTAGAAATAAAGTTTAACGATTGCGAAAAAGCCCTCTTATCTACTGTATGGGCTCTACAAAATTTCCGCAGCTATACAGGGAGTGCAGAATTATTAGTCAAATTAGTATTTTGATCACATCATCCTCTTTATGCATGTTGTCTTACTCCAAGCTGTATAGGCTCGAAAGCCTACTACCAATTAAGCATATTAGGTGATGTGCATCTCTGTAATGAGAAGGGGTGTGGTCTAATGACATCAACACCCTATATCAGGTGTGCATAATTATTAGGCAACTTCCTTTCCTTTGGCAAAATGGGTCAA